>NW_017305977.1:834517-868508 GCF_001594115.1 Trachymyrmex septentrionalis | reverse complement strand
CCTTTGTAAAATTTGTACAAAAATTTCAAATTTGACGAATACCTATTTTTGTTCGTATATATATATAGCTCCGTAAAAAAATCAATCTGATCAAAATATCAATTACCGATCTTGAAAGAAGATATTTCAAGCTTTAAAATGCTTTTTTAAAAATCTTGTGATCATTTTTGACGAAGTTACACTCTTTTAAATATTTACCTATTTCTGAGGACGGACTAGGTAATCCTTTAATTTTTTTTGCGTAGTATATACATATGGTACAAGGTGTCCCAGTTTAATGTCCTACCATAAATAACTTTTTTATTTTTGATTTTACAAAAAAATGTTTCAGATAAAAGTTGTATGGTTTAGAGGGGGACATAAGATGGTACCATTGGATTGACCTCGGATAATCGTTAAAATTTAAAAGTCATGTAAAGGCAAATTCTTCAATTCAATTTCTTAAATGGGAACTTCCATTTTTCATTGCATGTTCTTGTAGCTTACCTCGAGAGCTTTCCAAAACATTATAATAAAATATTTTTTCATTAAGTACTTCTCGAATTATAAGGCTCGAATGTCACAGTATCACCGGCATTACTATTTACGCAAGGTGTCAGACCGACGACTAAAATCTCTTAAATGTTCAGAATCATGTCCTGAATAACATTTGTCGAGATCAAGGTCATTGAAAGTTGTTCCTCTTATTTTCATTTTTATGTTTTTACGTAATACTAATACCGGCGGCATTGTAATATTCGAGCCTTATAATTCGAGAAGATCTTATAATTGTCAGAAGATGATGATTGATGTACTGTCGCAAGCCACTTTTTCGAACGTGCATTTAAAAATCAATCACCACCTGCTGAAAACTAGTTAAGAAATATTTTCTATTTTAAGACTAACTTAAAAATTTACCTCTTTGCGCTCGGAATTAAAAAGTTTGGGAATTAAAAGAGGTAATCTAAGAGTATAGAGCTCAAGATTTCATACGCTGGTCACCATATTGGATCTACTCGTACTATTTTAAATTTTGACAACATATTCGTAATCAACAACTCCGAAAAACTTAAAAATAATCATTTTCAAGCCAATTGGGAATTGGTACAGTAGTTTAAGCAAGAAAATATTACATTTGCATGCGATGTTCATTGCTTCTCGCCATATTGGATCCGCCATATTTGATCTCTCAAAATGGTACATTTTTTTCGAAAGTACATTCATATACGAATAATTTGAGATCTTGAACGTTTATTTTCATTGCGCTGATTTTTGGACACGCAGATAATCCGGTTGACGTGGAACGTCTCATATATGTATATATTAGATTACCAAGGAAAAAAAATTTTTTTATTAAATCGGTCACTTAACTTAAAAGCTTCCATTTCATGAACCCCAAAAGAACTAAATTTTTATCAAAAAATATTAAGATTTAGAGGTCGCTAGTGAACGATTTTTAAATCAAAGTTTCAATTTTCCTTAATACATGTTTAATTTGATGCAAAAATGACTTAGTCCGGATTTTAAATAGTATTGTATGTTTTTTTAATCGCTGAACACGATGCAATAGTTCAGTTAACTCTACGATATATGCCTTAAGAAATACAGCCTGATTTATGTTATGTGAAAAAATGACACAATATGAACACTTGGGACTTTGCTAAATCGATCTTAAACTCGAAATTTGTTCATTTTTTCACATTAATCACGTTGTCGGATACATAACTGTGCCCGCCTAATTATTGATGCCTGAATCTTCGGCAATGTATTTTAATTTTTTAATTGCTCAAATGCGTGATTAATCGCTCGACAAACCTAGCTTAACCGTAACAACATACGTACGCAACGGATTTTCAAACTCGATTTTCTTAAAAACTAAGCAGAAAAATTGTATTCTATAATATTATATTTTTTTACGTTTTTGTAAGGAATCATGTTGTACCCACTTTTATATGGTGTTTGGCCGGATCATGTATTGAAGAAAAATATAGATTTTTACAATTGAAATGAAATAACCATGTAAGATATGAATATATAGGGTGATTAAAAAAAAGTTTGTCCTTAAGATATTCCTGACTTAATTCTAAAACGATTTTTCTTTTGCGAAAATTTTGTCTGAAGCTTAATTTTCAAATTAGAAGAAGAAATAATTAGCGTATCACGGGCCGCGTAGAAAAGACGGACAGGAATGGCGCTCACGATTAGACGCGAACGCGCGGGGCGCATACTGATCGGATGCATTCACATGTTCATAAAAACACGCAACTGACTGACTTTCTTGGTTATGAGTACAGTGAGTGCAGTTCACGCAGCGCCTTAGTGATGCATGAACTGCACTAACTGCACCCATAACCAAGAAAGTCAGTAAGCTGTTTGACGCACATAACACACGTTGTGTTGTATACAGACTTCTAGACGTTTTTCTTCCTTCATGTGATTTTCAATCGTCGAATCAATCGTCAGTGGTTAATAAATCGGTTAATAAATTCCTCGTTTTATCAAGTCAGTGTAATCGAAGTGTCAATATATTGAAACGCGACAATTTATAAAAGAAGAATCTCATTGTAAGAACGTGTAACTTGATATCTACGTACTTGAAAGACATTTAATATTTGAGTGAAGAAAGTAAATTACAGTAAACTGTTGTATCGAGCACTATTACGGTGCATCCAAATTTATTCCTTCGACTGTTTCAAGAAACTGGAGCAAAATGGAATCATTGCATATCTACAAGGTAATAACGATTCTATTATATAATTAAGATAATAAGCTTTTAAAATGTATTTGGCTTACGTTTTTGTTTTAGAAATTCACAACTCTTTGACTATTAAGAAGCGCGATCACTTTTCTCATAAGACTTTTCATAAGTATTGGGTGGTCCGGAAAGTCCGTGCGGATTTTACAATGAAAAATTGTATATACGATACCTTCGTCAAAAATGAACGAAATTTAAATTTAAAAAAAGGGTTTTAAAGCTTGAAATCTCTACTTTTAAAAGCTTATCACATTTTTTAAGTTTATATGAGTTTGATAATTTTTACATACAAAAACTACGAGCTGAAAAAGATAAAAAATTTTCTTTTCACTTTGGGGGTCTCTCACGTGCCCAAAAAAAATTTACGAAAATTTTCGACTACCCATCGTGAAAACTTAAAGCTTTCCCTACAAAATCATTTTTTAAAAATGTTCCTATAATTTTTTGTTTCTGAGTTATTCGCGAGTTAAGTAAAGAAGCATTCTGATTTCGATTGCTCATAACTCCGATAAAAATCATCACATCGCAATTTAAAAAGCAGATTCTTAAAGCTGAAACTTTGCTCTAGCGAATAATATAATCGTAACGAAAATTTCGCAACAAATAAAAAAACTTTTGAAAAATCAATGAAAAAATCCGCACGGACTTTCCGGACCACCCAATATATAATAAACGCTACAAGCGCAATAGCGTAGATAAAATTGTTAGAAAAATTTTTAGATCGTTAGAAAAAAAAAGTGAGAAATTGGACAATAATTGCATGGTACAAGTATTGTAACGTTTATTGACATACAATTAAGTCTAACAAGTTTTCGGTACATCAAATTGTAAGAAACCGTCTTAGAATTCGACGTACTGAAATAATTGTTTGATTTGTATGTCAATAGTAGTTTCAATTACGTGTTTATCGCTCGTAATTATTGTAATTTCGCTGTTTTACTACATCTCTCTAACAATTTTATCAATGTAATTAAAAACAATCCAATACTCAAAAGATTCAATATTCATTTTAATTGCATCACTTTAATTTATAATTTAACGAAATTATCATTATATTAAATTATATTTAAAGTATGTGAAAGATAAAGAGATAGTGTAATAGAGGGAAAAAGTAAGAAGAAATGTGTTTTTATAAATGTGTGAATGTGTCCGATCAGTATGCGCCCCGCGCATAAAGCGCTCGCGTCTAACCGCCGTTTCTGCCCGTCTTTTCTACGCGGCCTGTGATAGGCTAACTATTTCTTCTTATAATTTGAAAATTAAGCTTCAGACAAAATTTTTGTAAAGGAAAAGAAGCGTCTTAGAATTAAGTTAGGAATGATACTTTAAGGACAAACGTTTTTTTTTAATCATCCTGTATATGCATGTATTTTTCTGCTCGATTTATGTCATTCAGATACATCGTTGTCGTTGTCTTTGTCGTCGTCGTCGTTTTCGCCTTCTTCTTCGCAAAATCTTGTCGCTTTTGACTTTCACGCTAGTAGATATAATGTTGATTTTAAGTATTATTTATTTATTTATTATCGGTTATTGCCTATTTACGTATCTACATTATCTACCTATTCGCGTTATCTATTCACCAATTACGTTATCTATTTATCTATATTATACATTTATATATACAAGTTATCCATTTGCCTATATGTATTATCTATCTATCTACATCCATATATTTATATATTTATATTATTTATCTATCCTCCTATGTTATCTGTCTACATGTCGACGTTATCTATTTATTTAGCATCAACATTATCTATATATATACAGGGTATCCCGCGAGACTTCTCCAACCGCCCACAGGAAGGTAGATGGGATCGAAATAAACATAAAAGTTGTTTACCATTTTAGCGATATTCGTAATAATAATCGAGATATTAATGTTTGCAATTGTACTAATGAGAGCGCACCAACAGAAATGCTCCGACCGCTTGGGATATAGCCCACTTTTTCAAACATAGGCTGCGCCGGCAGTGCGTTGGAGAGATAAGAGAGGAAGTCTCGCGAGACACCCTGTATAATTATATACCTATCAATCTTATGTACATACGCACATTATCTATCTATTTATTTACGTTATCTATCCCCACCTATTTACATTATCTATTTATCTATCTATATTATTCACTTATCAATATTATCTATATACTTATTAATTTTATGTACATGTGCATACTATCTATCAATCTATCTACGTTATCTATTTACTTATGCACGCTATCTATTTACCTATATATGTTATATATTTAATTGTCTACTTTATTTATTTATTCTATGTACGTTACCCTATTTACCTACTACTTTATTTGCATTATCTATCTATCTATCTACATTTATACACCTATCTATCTATTCTTCTATGTTGCACTTTTCTGCACTTTCACCTTTTCTGTATCTTTTTTTGCACATTATCTGCACTTTTTTGCATTTATTTCCTGTACTTTTTCCACACCTCGCACCTTTCGCGCATCTCTCCTGCGTCTACCATGTATCTTTTCTGCATTTTTTTTACATCTCTACCATACCTCTCATACTTCTTTCGTACTAATTTCGCATTTGTTTTGCATCTCTCCGTACTTCTTCTCATCATTTCTGCTACTCTTTTACACTTAATAACAAAAAGAATAAAAACTATAAAAAAAAATGAAACAATTGTAATATTCCTTAAAGATAGTCTTAACCTTGTTAAATGCAGAGAGCAATTGTTTTTAAATTCATGTGCATGTACAGAAATGTCATCAGGGTCTAACAGCGACCCGTGCCGAGCGACTGGTCTGAGCGTGATGGCGCGCTGGCAGGGTGACGGAGCGACATTGCTTCACTTTCCGAGCTCATACTCCCAAACAAATGCGTGTCCCCTTATGTCTTCTTAGAGAAACAAGATAGAGACCTGAGGCTATATTAAAAGAAAATTGAGACTGGCCTTTTAGTCGCGCCATTTTGAAAATTTAAAAACGGACAGAAATTGTCGAAAATGGTCTGATTGAAAAAAAGAGTATTTTTACGTGAAAGAACGTTAAATTTTCAATAAGAAAATGTCAATATTTCATTTCCAAACTTGTCTTTTAGGTCCATTAACAAGAAAATAGCGCTGCGACGAGAAAGCCCTAAAATTGACGGCCCTACAATTTGGCAACCAGTTAGCCTACGAGTTTATTTTTTGGCATAGAGTCTTTATTCATAAAACTGTTCAAGCAATATAAACGAAATCCATGAAACTTCGCAAAATGTAATACCATTTAAATAACCATTAAATACCATTTTTTGTCAATACTTTATCGCTAAGTCTTGGTACATTTGTGAATAATGACACTACGTCTAATAATACAATATTACGAGGGTGGATCAAATATAAACCGGAATTTTACAAATACTTTTCTTAGCCAACCACGAGCGCTCTCACAGTGTAGGTTCTTGTAGTGTAGTGTATCAGGAGTGGGGAAAACGCTTGGTGAGCTGTTTGACTCAGTCAATTCGCCAGTACAGCTATGAGTGAGCAACAGGTTCTAGCGTCCGTTGCACAACGGGTTATAATAAAGTTTTTAACTAAGGAAGGCGTTAAACCGTGCGAAATTTTGACTCGATTGAAGGTTCAGTATGGGGATGATACTCTGTCTAAAACTCAAGTGTTTGATTGGGCCAAAAAGTTTAAGAGTGGACGAGAAAGTGTGGAAAATGTGAGTCATAATCGACGTCCAACGATTTGACAACGATCAAGATGTTGAGGAATTCGTGCGCAATTGGTTGGTGACTCAACTTCAAAGTTTCTACGAGCAAGGAATTAACAAGCTCCCAAACCGCTGGGAAAAATGTGTAGAGCGTGAAGGAGACTATGTAGAAAAATAATCAACAGTATTTTTGTATTGTTTTATAAATAAATAAATATTAACAAAGAATTCCGGTTAATATTTGATTCACCCTCGTAATTTATATTCTTTATCCAAATGTATTTCATTTAATATATTTACTAATTAGTAACTATTTTCAATGTATAATAAGTGAAATGTTTCGGAATATTTTCCTTGATAATTTCATGTAAGAATGAAGCTAGTGGATACAAAGGACTCTCAATCCAAGAAATAATGATTCTAAGAGGATTCCCCTCTTTGTACTTTCGGCAATCCATAGGCCTGTGCTACATTACCATCCGAAACATGTAATTTGATATTGGTCTATATAATTTTTATTTTTTCATTTCGATAAAATATTTCGGTTAAATATTATTATTTAATTTTTTAATAGGGTCTTTTTCAATTATTGTGAAAGTATTGACATCAGATAACATCAGCTCCATTCTTTCTTTATAATCATTTTTGTCTGAAGCTACTGTTCCCTTTATCTGCTTTAGTAAAAAGGATATCTAGATGATTCTTAATAAAGTTTTTTTTGCATTGTCCATTTTCTTACTAATTCATTATTTTTGTTATGTATAATCGCTGGTTATTTATACGAGGTCTGTTCAAAAAGTATCGCGAATTTTGTGTTTCTTCAAAAATTATTTATTTATTCATGAATATCTATTTTGTCCCCTTCAAAGTAATCCCCATCAGATATTATACACTTGTGCCAACGTTTTTTCCAATCCTCGAAGCACTTCAAAAAATTATTTTTTGTGATCTTGTTCAGCTCCTCCTTCGATGCCGTCTTTATCTCCTCAATCGTAGCGTAGCGTCGTCCTTTCATGGGCCTCTTCAGTTTCGGGAACAAGAAAAAGTCACAGGGGGCCAGATCTGAGGAATACGGTGGCTGCGGCATCATTAGTGTGTTGTTTTTGGTCAAAAATTCGCGCACAAGCAACGATGTGTGAGCAGGGGCGTTATCATGGTGCAAAAGCCAATTTTTGTTCTTCCACAAATCCGGGCGTTTCTGGCGGATTGCTTCGCGCAAATTGCGCATAACTTGCAGGTAATATTCCTTATTGACCGTTCTAATTGGCCAATACTATTTTCTTCACTTCATCAATGTTTTCGTCTGTTGTTGACGTGCTCGGGCGTCCGGCACGCTCTTCGTCGTTCACATCTTCTCGGCCCTCTGAGAACATTTTGTACCACCGATAAACGTTGCTTCGGTCCAAGGTAGCTTCACCATATGCCACAGTCAACATTCGGAATGCGTCCGCGCACTTAATTTTTTTTTCACACAAAATTTGATACAGATTCTTTGATTCATTTTTTGGAATAGGCAAAAATCGAAGACGAGCCAAAACACGTGCAAGCAAAGCAGCTGTCAAAAATTAACTGAACATTCAAAATGGCCGAACTTGTCGGCATAAGTGAGAGACATGAGTACCAACATAACGCCACAAAAAAATCGAAAATCGAATATACGTAACCCGCGGAAATTCAAAATTCGCGATACTTTTTGAACAGACCTCGTATTCTATATGGTTGGTTGTTTATATTCTAATTTCCAATAAGAAAATTAGAATATAAGGAACGACGAAGATTACGGAGAGAACGAATTTATAATCATAGGATGACTAAACGAATCATTGACGACATGTGAGAATTTATAGTATGTATTGCGGTGAATTTGAATTGTAACTAATTACGATGAATGTCAAATTATTGATGGCAAGCAATTTTATATATTTAAGATGACCAGATAAATGGTCGAAAACGTTATAAATATTATTTTTGAAATAAAGGAAAATTAGGCAAAGACATCCAGCACTAGGCTTATATGCTTCTTATTACTCTTATTGTAAAAAATATAATATTCAGATTTTATTTTTATCATGTATAATCTGATTAAAGACAATAATATTATGTCGTATAATAACTGCTATAAATAAATACTACTATTATATAATAAACTTCAGATTTTATTTCTACAGTAGAAAAATTTAAGAGTATCTTATAGAAAAATATTTGTATGTGTATTTGTTGAATACGAAATATATCAATACTAGAATAATAACTTGAATATACACTCACCAATAAAAAAAAACGGACTACTAAATTTTAGCACAAATTTTTAATATTTTCAAATAGCGGTAACTCAATAAAAAATTATCGTATCGAGAAGAATCACAGTTCAAATTAAATATTCCCCTTGATGAGCATCGATATCAAATTTGAGTTACACAAAATAGCGGACATTACAGGCAGCATCGAAAAATAGTTTTAAAAAATGTTTTCTTTAAACTTTTGCAATATCTTATGCCTTTTTATCAACTCTTAATTTTAATCTTGATATTCCGTCTTTTCCTGGTTGTAAGATTTAGAACAACATGAAGAGTAAGACAAACCGACACTAAAGTTAATTTACATTTTCAGAAATGGGTATATTTGTAGTTTATAAAAATTACATAATATATTTATTCCTTTTATAAGAATGTAAAATTGCACTTGATAGTACTTATAAATAATAATAATAACAAAACTCAATCAACGGGCGAAGTAAGAGTCAACCACATTTTTTAATTTTTACATAAAATTATATATTATATTAAACGCGATGAAACATCACGCCAAAAATAATAAATAATAAAACTATAAACTAATACATTACAAGTAACAAGTTTCGGCTACCAGTTTGAGCCCTCTTCAGACATTAGTACAATAAAAAATAACAGAACAAATTCAATTGTCGCAAGTGTTCGCATAATCCGAATAATCACAGTTCGGGTGAGTCTCGATCTCGAAACATAACTTCCGTATGGTCGACATCAGGGTTTCTTTCCGTAGTCCGAACAAACTCAAAAAATACATTAAGGTACACAAAGATGTTCATCCACACACATCAAAGAACAACGTAGTGTACAAAATTTCTTGCAATGATTGTGAGGCTACGTACGTGGGACAGACAGGCAGAAAACTAAAGACAAGGATTGCAGAACATCGCAATCATATTAAATACAACACGTCGGCACGATCGGTAATAACGGAACATAGAAGACAACTCGACCACGAATTTAAATGGGAGGAGGTCGAAATCTTAGATGAAGAGCCCAGCTATCGGAGACGTTTAGTTTCAGAGATGATTAATATCAGGAAACAAAAGAATGGTATCAATTTGCAGACAGATACCGAAGGCCTCCACAAAGCGTACATTCCAATCATAAATAGAGTTTGACTTTCGGTTACGGACAGCCCGTCTCCTCTCTCAGTCTGTGTTGATCCTCACTACTGAACGTACATGATAATCGATACATTATGTCGGTTTTACATATCTGCGTTCCTTCTCTCTGTACACATTTCAAAAGTTTTTTAGTTCTTGTTGGACAGATTAATTCAAACTTCTTACACATGATTTCTGGTGAGTTTTTTATGAAATGATTTTTATGAAATTTGTTTGAACTTTAGGTATTTTATATTATTTTATTTATACGTATTTGTCCGTTACGTTTTTTGTTTTTAATTTATCCGTTATATTAACTAGAACTTCAACAATGACAATTTTAATACTTTTGACTGTTCAACCATACGGAAGTTATGTTTCGAGATCGAGACTCACCCGAACTGTGATTATTCGGATTATGCGAACACTTGCGACAATTGAATTTGTTCTGTTATTTTTTATTGTACTAATGTCTGAAGAGGGCTCAAACTGGTAGCCGAAACTTGTTACTTGTAATGTATTAGTTTATAGTTTTATTATTTATTATTTTTGGCGTGATGTTTCATCGCGTTTAATATTATACAATATATAATTTTATGTAAAAATTAAAAAATGTGGTTGACTCTTACTTCGCCCGTTGATTGAGTTTTGTTATTATGTTTTGAAAGAGTCCTTTGAATTTGTTTATTTATTTAAATAATAATAAATAAAACCGAGCTATCGAGCATTGAATAAAATAAACAGATAACGGGCAATTGAGAACAATAAGTCCGACGTCGAAAAATTTTTTAAGAGTTCCAGTAGGTCTGATTATCGTTTTGGGCAGTTCTCGACAAGTTCTATCGAAAAATATGTGATGACAAAGCGATTGAACCAACGATTTTCAAGATACGCGAGATTCAAAAAGTGATCAAAAATTTTTTTAAGAGTTCCAGTAATCTGATTAGAGTTCTGTGTAGTTCTCGACGAGTTCTGTCGAAAAGTATTAAAGTCACAAAGCGATTGGATGACTACATAAGGAAATACGTATTTCAGCAACCGATTTTTCAAATTTCGTTTTAAGTATCTCTTTTATTTTTCAGTCTATGTTGGTTTTAATTGCTGAGAACTTCGAAACTATTTTAAATAGCGAAAAATAATTTATAATTATAATAAAAGATTTTTTGAATTATTTGCATGAATCGAAATATGAACAAGAAATATGAACAAGGGCGCGTCAAGTATGCTGTTGCTGGAGATATTGCTCATTTTCGATTTTTTTGTCTCTACAATTTTCTACTTGTTATCGATGTAAAAGCCCTTTTTCAATTACTGCACCTCTTATCACTATCCATTGCATTTTATTTTCTTATTTTAATAAGAGTTATATTATTTTATAAGTGTTGTTATGCTATATACACTTTAAATGTCATTCATACTTTGTAAAGTCTATTATAATTGTGAGAAATTATCGCTTATAACAATCTTAAAGGTGTCCAAAAGATGTCTACATCGTAAGGATATCTTCAAGATGTCGCACGAAGAACTGTAGTCTATGGGATTTTTTAAAATAAAGATACTTGAAATATTATTTTGATTTCATTTTTTTTATCTTTGGTTTTTTTTGCAAAATATATTTGACGCCTTTTTAAATATTTTTAATGTCTTTTTTGATGGATCTAATTGAGGGGATGGGTGGAATTCAAACCTAATTACAAAAGTTTGATATTAATACAAATTAAAATAATTTGCTACTTTTTTATTATATATTGGGTCGTCCGGAAAATACGCACGAACTTTCCGGACGACCCAATACAAATAGGTACAATATTAAATGAATTTATGTAATGTCTTTAAGAAGTTACATGTTAATACTTCTGTATTACAATCAATATTATATGAAAAAGCTAATTGCCGGAAAAAGGGCTCAAGTAGAATTGTGCCTTTATTCCACCTATCCTCTCAATTATTGTCTCTCAGTGATGCTTTTTTTCTAATAAGCTTCTTCTGAAATTCAATTATAGTTTAAAAAATCGGTTTTCTTTGATTGGTCATATAAAATTTGATAAAATTATAAAATTTCTAAAATTAAATCATAATCATAATCATAAATTATAAAAATTGGTCCAATTTTCCAAAACAAGCAAACGTAAAGTCCAAAAAGTATAATTTTACAGAAGAGCACATGACAAAGATTTTAATGCTATTTGATCTCACAATCGTTTTTTGCAATAATTTAGTTTTTTTTATCAGCTATTTCAAATCAAAGTTGTGAATGGAGCTTGACATTGATATATCGAAATATTAATATCAAAATATAAAAGGTTGTAGAAAATCGAATTTTGAAAGATAAAATAAATTCAAAAAATTGTTTTTGTCCATGTTTTATTTTATTTACTGTAATACTCGTTACAGAATATTTATTCATATTTTTATAGCATTTACATTTATTTACCGTTTTTATTGATATTTGATCATTTTTATAAATATTTTATTATAGGATTTAATTTATCTTCTTTTTCTTCTTCTTCTCCGTCCTCTTACATCAGGCTTCTGGCCTGTGTTATACCTCTCTTATATGCTTGTGGGTACATCAATTTATTCAATTGTTACAAGCATTATAGAACCTACAGTTTTAATGCCGGTTTCGAACGGTGGATTTTTCTATAGAGAAGTATTTCTGTGGGCAAGGATACTCTGTGGGTCTCCTTCCTGAGATGAGACACCGAGAGCAGCATAAGTATTTTGGTTTCTACCAATATCGAACCCAGGACTTTTGGCATGACAGACCAGTGTGTTATCTGCCATGTCACACTCATTAAGTTTAACTCATATTTATATAGTAATAAGTGCAATAGGCTGATATGTGAATGACACAAACAAATACATTTTCTTTAAAGGCATTTCCTCTTGAGACAAAATAATTTAGAGACGAAAATCTTAATATAAAAATAAAATTAAGGCTACAATAGTTTTTAAATTAATAGCAATCTGGAGACACAGTAGGTGCTAAGACATGGCATGACATTGAAGTTCACTAAATACATATATAGATACAGATACATTGCGCTCAGGCATGACAGTGTGATAAATGTAAAGATGCTGTCTATTACCTTAAGAATATGTTTTTAAGAGGATATGCAGTAAAGGTGTGAACCTCGTATATGACAAAAGAAACTGCACAACAACGATGTAATGATACTAATGAATTGTCACTAAAAGTTATAGAATCAGGATATTAGTGTACTAAGTATAGATGACTGATATTGTTCGCAATAAATTCTTTGTAATAATAAGATGCTTATTAGCACATTATTATTATTAAATTATCAAATTAATTGTAACATTACTATTTTAGCTTCTATGTATACTTTTGAGTACTTAGACATCAGGCTAAGATTGGATAGGATATCAATAATGGAATTTAGTAAAAATATAACAGAATTTAATAACAATATTAGACAACTTTGTTTGCTTCTAAGTTTTCAGAGGAAACATGAGGATAGTGGTTGCTTTTCGATTTTGAGTACTCACGCGCTATAAGCTTTTTTTATTTTCCTTCTGCAAATGTAATCATATGTAATGAGTGATAAAGATAAAATGAAACTTACAGCGCGTAAACATCTAAACCAAACACAGCCTAATGTTCAATCTCTTTTTTAGAAATTAGATTAAACATGTCCAAAATTGTATATATAACTTGAAATACACAACAATATAACTTAATTTTTCTTTAAAAATTTGAATTTAACAAATTAATATTAATATTTTGATTATTTTCAAGCGCACTTCTTTCCTAACCTATACGCAACGCGACGACAGGTAGTGTGTCGAGAACATTCTTGCAGATCATAATTATCGCGAAACGAGAGAAAAGTACAACCGCGAAAAATACTCGCGTCGAAAAAAAAAATGAAATCAACTATTCGCACGCGCTTCAGACGAGATAATAAACTACTTACCACGAGTATAAACTTGCATCAATCCTAAATCCCAAGCTTTGGTGCTGGATGAGACAATATATTTTTTCTTCGATGATTATTCAGAACACACCTCTCACCTTCATTTCATTTCGATGAAATTATGTTCATTCGACGCGATTTTGCACGAAATGAAAGAATCTGAAAGAAAAAGTGCGAACCTGCCGTTAAAACAATATATTAATCATAGAAGTTGGTCACTATTGAGATCAATTCTTGAAATATTCTTCTTGATTTCTTTTCAATTCTCAATCACCTTTATTTTTGTCAAATAAAGCTGTCGCGCGCGCTCACATCACGTTATTTATTCCAAGTGGAGAATACGTAATACATTAAGAGTATATCCATATAATTTGCATAGTGTGTACATAGCGTGAATCCTACATTTCAAGTACACCGGATTTATTCGGAGCGATCTCGAGTAGCTTCCGAGAGACAAAACGAACAATGCTTTTGTGTGTAGTGGCCCTTAAGGGCTTGACACATGAAATGCCATGAAATGCATAACAGAGCATAAGCATAACATAAGACTGCTGGACCAATGAGCATCTAGTATAATGTCGCCATATTGATTTACATAAGATGCTCATTGGTTTAGCGGCCTTATGCTCTGTTATACATTTCATGTATGAAGCTCTTTAGGGCCGCGGTTCGATTCATGCTCACAACGCTTAAAAATCATTTTATCCTTGTTGTTTGTTAAATATTAAACAAAGACAAACAAATGTTCAAGAACGTTTTCAATATGAATTGGACCACGGCCTATGATATATATCCACATAACTTGCATAGTCGCATAAGCATGGGCATAAAGAAAATTATCCAATCGCATTTCTCTTATAAAGACGTATATAAAATGTGATTGGATAATTTTCTTTATGCATATATTTATCCGTCTGTGCAAATTATGTAGACATATCCTAAAGCAGGAAGCATAGACTCTTGGATAACGCATAAAACATGAGACGCATAAAAAAATCAATCAATCAGAGTTCTCTATTTCATAAAAAAGAAGGAAATAAACTCTAGGAGATAAACTTTGATTGGTTCCTTTTTTTTATGCCTTACGTATGCATTATGTAACCCAAGATTTACAATAGATTTTTAAGCCTTAAGTCAAAAGAAATGAACGAATCGCAATCATTTATTCTCCCTCGTGTTCGACTGTAATTGGTCAATTTCTTACGGCTTAAGGCTTAAAACATCTATAGATCCAGACTTATGCAAAAGTCTGTGCTGCTAAAGTTTATGGCACATACAAAAACGTAAGATTATAAGGAAGTGTTTCTATCGGTTATAACCATATGCCGTATGCCGTAATCTGTAAAAATTGACAAATCACCTTCGAATATTCCTTTTTTATCATCAAATAAGAGGGGAATACTCGACTGTGTCAGTTCTTACAAATTACGGCATACAGCATATGGTTACGATTAATATACATTCCCTTAAGTCAGCAGCACACAATTGTGAGCTGGATTAGAATCATGCCACCGTATCGGCTGCGATGTTGGCATTGACGGTGACAAGATTCTAATTCAGCTAGCAATCCAGCAGAAAAACAAACATCGTGTGCCGCAGACTAAAGTGGGAAACACAGACTCTTGCATAACGCATAAATATAAAGCACAAGAAAATCAGAATCTTTTATTTTATGAAAAGGAAGGAAATAAGGAACTTTGATTGGTTCATTTTTTTATGCATTATGTGTTGTGCGTTATGCAAGTCTGTGCTCCCCGCTTAAGCCTATTTTATAATAGTCATAAGTGTAGTCGTAAGTAGAATCATTCTAGTGAGAGTTGAGACACAAAACCGGAAGAATGCCATGTTTCAGTATTAGGGAGCTTTTTCATGCTGACGCTCGACGCTCATTTTTGGCGTTAACATAAAGGTGCATTTTCACGAGGTGCTCAAACTAGCTATTTCAGCGACAAAAAAGATCATGTGACGACTTTTGTCGCAAAACTATTAGAGCGACAATTTTATATATGAAAAAGGGCAAACAGCGTTAAATTTGACATTTGAGCGATAGATTTCATATATTGTTCGTATTTTTCATGTATTATTTGCAATATTAATACCCTGAATTAAAGAGTTATTAGATTATTTTGATTGCATCGAATCTTTTATCTGGATCAGCAATAAAAAAAATTAATTAGATTATGTATAATATATCGCAGTCAACGATAGTCAACACGATCGATAATGTGTCAACACTATCAAAAGCGTTTGAGAGTTTAACGCTTGTAGTTGAAACTGTTCAAACTACAAAATTTCAGCAACTGGATAATGAGCGACAAATCTGTTGCTCCAATAGGATATTATTTAAAAAAAAAATGTTCAGATAAATTTTTTTTAGATAAACTTTACTATTGTTTGAGTTGCAGGAAATATCTTTAATATGATTTTAATAATGCAATATTTTAATAAAAATTATTGAAAATGGCAATAAAAGAAGTGGGGACAAAAAGAGCTATGATTGGTTAGAGTCGCGTGTGACGTCACGGTTTGGTAAATTCAAATTTTTAGTACAGTAAAACATACAAATTATTTTATTTTTCATTAAATTAACAGTATGTCAAAAATAAATGACGTGGGTTTCATTAAGGCATTGGATAATTTACCGAAAGTGTTATGGTTTTGCATTTTTTTGCCGAAAATGATGTATTTAATGTCGCAGAAACTCGTAGTGTGAAAACAAAACAGTAAGTAAACATTTTAGATTAGTTAATACAATTACAATAATACATATGTATATAAAATTATAACTGGCTAACAATGATATTTAAAAATAAATGTAGAACATAAGAAGATACTTAAATGAAGATGCATTGTTTAACAACCTGACAATGTAACATGACCTAACTTTTATGTCAATTTTTAGTACAGAGCTGACTTTTTCTTCTTCTAATTTGGTATGGCTCTCGCCATCGGAATGACGGCGATTCCGGTCAGATACAAACGACAACAATGTGTTCAATCTGAAACAGCCAGGCGCGCCTGCCACCTGGGAGGAAGCGAAGAAATTAAGATTTCTCCCGCTCCCGTTGTAAAAAGTATATTTGTTGGGAAAAATAAATATCGAGATTTTTAGGGATGAGAGATTAGGGACTTTAAGTAAGTACAGATGAGATGGCAGAGCGTAGTTATCGCGGATCTTTTATCATGGTATGGATGTCAATGGGGTGCATAGGGAAATACTTCTTAAGGTATACTCTTAGTTTACGAGATTTGCCAATACGTAGGTTGCAATAGAAAAGAATGTGATTAATATCCTATCTAGGATCTCCGCAGGAACATTCCAGAGACCCAATGATACCTTTGCGATGCAAGCTGTGAGCTAGGTTATAATGGTTCGATCGGATTCTAGAGATAGTAACTACCTCCTTTCTTTTCAGTTTTTTATTGTGGAATCAAGGCTTGGGAGAGCTATTTCTATGGAAAGTATCATACAATTACTCCTTGGTAGCAGCAGAACAATTTAAGTATGCTCGGAACTTAATGTTGGGAGTGCTTTTGGATAAGGGAAATCTTGAAAAGGCACTTTGAACCTGGGGCGATGTCCATGTAAGGCAGCTTCATTGGCGATTTTTTCATTGCCGTGGATACCCTTGTGGCTGGGAATCCAGACCTTGAAGAGTCATCTAACTTAAACTATTCTTGATTTCATGGATAAGATAGCTGATATTCTTGGAGTTATGGGATGAGACCGCATGAAGTATACTTTGTCTGATAATATGGTAACTTCTCATTTATCTCGATATCAAAAACAAAAAATGCATCAATCAAAGTATTTGTCTTTGCTAGCTATACCTTTTTGCTATGTTTTCCCATTTGTGACAATAAGTGGATTCCGCGACGATAGAACAATTGGTTTTTTGAAGCAATCCATTCATCGATCCATTTCCGCACATCCTCGTAATTTCTAAAGTGTATCCATCAAGCCGTGCTGCATTGATCGGAACAAGTAATAGTCTGAAGAAGCTAAGTTTGGTGAATACGCTGGGTGTGGGAGAACCGCAAGGGGCAAGTTTCGAACTTTATACCGCTTCCCACTCGAGCTGCATCAGTGTTTCCTTGACGGCTTTTGCAACGAGTGATTGAGAGCGTTGTCATGCAAAAGCATAACTTTGCGTCGATTGCTGGCTACTGATGACCTTTTTTCCAACAATGCTTTATTCAGAAGGTTTAATTGTAATTGATATCGATCTCCCGTGATACTTTCGTTCGATTTTTTTCCCTCACAGCTTGCATCGAGGGCTGCCCTAACAGTATTTCCCTATATGTCTAATTCTAAGCAAGAGAAACATGATTTTACTCTTGGGATAAATGGGGAAATTCCATGTAAATCGTAATACAAAGTAACATATTTTGGCAGTACTTGCCCGGCGAATTTGATGGTTGTCGAAGAGACGTATTCGACTTACCATTTCTAATGCTGCGCTTATGGAGCCTATTAATCTCAATGAGCCTATCAATCTCAAAATTATTTTACTTGTTGAGCGTAAATCTGATTTGAGATCCTCATCTGTTATCGATACCGGTACATCTCTAATTATACCAGAACGGATTGTGTGGTGAGTTGGAATGAACGTCGTTAAACCATGCTTGCCTATTTCAGCATTTTCAACCAGTACGGAGATAGCAGAACGCATTTTGCCCCTATTTATCTTTTTCATCGAACAGATATCGGTGTGAGCTTAGATACTTGCCTTTTCATCATAATCTTAAAAGCTTTTGTGATGTTGTCCGTATTTGTATGAATGTGTACGATAAAAGGCGAACAGTCAATTCTACCATATCTTCACAGTCAGTTCTACCTATTGCAAGCGACATCATTTGAGGTCTTGGATTTATTTTGCTGAGAATTATTGTCATTGGTCGTCGTGGATGACGAGCTGCCTGGATTGATCTTTTGCTTCGAGCCTTTATTAGGACGCTTACCCGTTTCTGTATTAGTTGAATCTGAGCGCCTATCGAACAATAACTTCCATAGACACCTGTTGCGAGCCGAGTGACGACGATGACGATGTAGGCGTGCTAACGTTTTTGTTAAAGGAAGAAGTTGTGTATTCACAGCGTGTCGCTGGATTTCCATGCCATCGAAATTGATTGTGTTTGAACACGTCAGGTGGAATTATTATTATTACCGAGGAATTAGATACTGATGACGAGGCGGAAGACAGGCCAGAATCACCACCAGCTTTGATGAATTTACCAAATTTGCCTTGCATGAATTGTTCGAAGTCCTGCAATGGGATAATATTCTTATTATGAGAGTCCTAACAAGGAGAAGGAGGGTGTTCGGGCCCTCCCACTCGTCCGCAGGATTCACTCATGGGTCTCTCCGAAAACGTCCCCAATAAATATCGCGCACAATAAACCATTAATTAAGGAAGAAAAAATAAAGTAAAGGATAGCACAAGGCAGATCAAGCTGCTAGTTCGTTTTGAGAAGAACGATTATGAGAGCGATGCAATACTCGGGAAAAAGTAACATCAAAAACGTCCGTCCCCGATAAAATCCCGCGCGCGACTTCAATACAGAGCTAAAAGTGAAAATTATGGTGATTCAGCAGTTAGCTATGTAGAATTAAAAAGAGAAGGAAATACATGTCACGTCCGTGGAAAAATTTGTCCTGAGCATCGGATGAACAATAAAGCGTATACTGTATCTATGCTCGTGATATCTCAGCTTCGTTCTAATCCATCTCGACAATAGGTATATGGTCTTTTGAAGTTGACAGTTCATCTGTAGATTAATAATTAATAATTTTCATGTACAATATTACACAGCAAACGAGAATGAATTAAAATGGATTAAAATTGTTTTATTACGTACTTCAAATCCATGAAAATGGATTGAATAGATTGAAATGGATTGGATTCGAGCTGACACTCTAGTTTAATATTCGAAAAAAAAAACATCCATATTTAAGGATTACAAATTTTATTTCTAAGACATTTATAATAATTATACCTGAAATTAATCCTACTCACAATTCACAATTCTGAACTGAGTAGTATTCACGATGCACAGAAAATGTTAATATTATTTTTAGATTGAAAGAGAGGCTTAGAGATATAGTCTATGTAATTTCTATAAATGCATTCAGAATTGAAAAGGCTTTATGCAATTCTTATAAATAAATAAAAATGCATTCAGGATTGAAAAGGATTCATTTTAACATTCATGAATCCGTATTTCTGAAAATCTGAATCTATTTTAATCCATTTCAATCCATTCTTGTTTGCTAAGTACGTAAGAAAGCACGTATCCTGATAAGACTTCTTGTTAGCAGAGCGTGGTTGGATGGGTTGAGCCAGTAATTAAGTAGAAACTTATAAATGAACGTAATTTATTGAAAAGTAAATTTTATAATCCGCGAGCGTGCTGTCCTCTCATTTCGGAATTCAAGCAGAGACTGCGAGAGAGATCACTTAAACGGATATCGGTTAATTACGATGAGAGTCGAAGTTTTCCGAGCCGCGCTTGAGTCGAGTACAGTACAGTCACGCATAAAAGTATTGGTCTGTACACTCGAGTACAGAAACGCGCTGAACTCAAATACTTGTATTCTCAATACTGCCGCCGTTCAAGCGTTTCTCGTGAATCGTTATAATGTTTAACTTATTACATATGCTTTTGAAACGATCTCGCGGCAACGCCTTTGTGAATATGTCCGCGCGTTGATTTTCGGACGGAACGTACTCGACTATAATCTCCTTCTCATTTACTTTTTCGCGAACGAAGTGAAAATGGATGTCGATATGTTTCGTTCTTTTATGAAATACCGGGTTCCTGACTAACTGAATTGCACTTTGGTTATCGACGTATAGAGTTGTTTCTTTGTCGCAAGGATATCCGATGTCGGATAACAACTTCCTAATCCAAATCGCTTCTCGTGTTGCTGTTGATGCTGCCACGTATTCGGCTTCCGTGGTACTTAACGTCACCAGTCGTTGCCGCTGCGACGACCACGTGACAGCTCCGTTTGCGAGACAGAAAACGTATCCTGTCGTGGATCTTCGCGTCTCGATATCTCCGGCGTAATCGGCGTCTGAGAAACCTATCAATTCTACATTGCTGCCGCCGCTTGAGTATTCGATACCGTAGTCGATTGTGCTTTTTAGATACGCGAATATTCGCTTTACTGCTCGCCAGTGCGCAGCATTATGATTGCTCAAATACTTGCTCACGGAGTTTACCGCGAACGCGATGTCCGGTCTCGATACAGCAGCTAAAAAGACTAGCGACCCGACTGCTTCGCGATACGGCACACTGCTGGATTTTTCGTCGTTCTCCTCGCTAGGAGATAGTGCTGCGTGCGGATCTGCTGGCACATTTGCTGGTTTCGCTTCCGCCATTCCGAACTTTTCAATTATTTTCCGCGTGTATTCGCTCTGATGAATAATTAGCCGTTTATTTCTTTTATCGCGTTCGATTTGCAACCCGACGAAAACATTTGAATCCTCGACCGTTATTTTAAACGTTTCGCTCAGTCGTTGAATTATTTTCTTAAGCGTCTCTACGTTTTTTGAGGCTACTAGCCCATCATCGACGAACAGCGCCAGATACACTTCGTCGTTTTTGTATTTCCCGGTAAACACGCACTTATCCGCATCGCACTCTTTTAGATTGAACTCACTCAGAAAACTTGTGAACCTCAGGTTCCAACACCTTGGAGCCTGCTTTAGACCGTAGAGGGACCTTTGGAGCTTGCACACGACATTTCTTGGATCTTCTTCTATCTTCAATCCTTCCGGAATTTGCATGAAGATTGTCTCTTCCAATTTTCCGTACAAGAATGCGGTTTGGACGTCAAACTGCATTACTTCAAGATTTTTCGAGGTGATTATTGCTAGCAGTATTCTCAACGAATCGTACCTTACAACTGGAGAGAATGTTTCGTTGAAGTCGATCCCCCTTCTTTGCATGAAGCCTCTCGCACACAACCGTGCCTTGAATCGATGCAGCTTCCCGTCGGCATCTTTTTTCACCCGAAAAACCCATTTCGAGTCGATTAGCTTCATTTCCGGCGTCCTTTTTTCGAGTTTCCAAGTGCTACTTTCTTCGTGAGCTTGAAGTTCGTCTTGAATAGCACTCGCCCACTGCGCGGCTTCGGTGCTATTCTTCGCTTCTTCATATGTTTGTGGTACGATGTACTCGGCCACATATGCATCATGCCGGTACCTACTCGGTACTTGAATTGTCGAGCGATTTCTTAGAGCTCTTTGATTTTCCAGGTCCGACGTATCCTCTTGTTCGCAGGCCTCTTGTTCGTTTTCCACTTCTGCTTGTTCTTGGCCGATGCCCCCGTTCTCTTCTTCGTTCTCGGCTTTTGGTAGTGGAAGTATTATTTCATTTTCTTCCTCCATTGGATTCGTTTCCGCCAGAGGTTTGCCGACTTTCTCATTAAATATGACATTGCGAGCTACACTGACCCTTTTCGTTTTCGGATTGTATACTCGGTAATTCGTCGATTCTTCCGTGTAACCAACGAAGATCTGTTTACTCGCTCGAGCATCGAATTTCTGCGTAAACTGTTTGGGAGTGTGCACGTACGCGTCTGAGCCGAAGATTCGAAGATGCTTCAGATTTGGGACTTTCCCAGTCCACGCTTCGTACGGTGTTACTGTACCAGTCGTCCACACGGTTCGATTAAGAACGTATACTGCACAATTTACCGCTTCTGCCCATAGAGTCAGTGGTAGACTCTTCGCGATTAACATCGTTCGCGCACTTTCGACTATCGTCCGATTGTCGCGTTCGGCTCTCCCGTTTTGCTCCGGATTGTACGGTGCCGTTTTCTCCTGATGGATTCCACATTTCTCGAGATATTCGTTCATTTCTTTGTTAAGGAATTCCCGACCATTATCCGAACGAAGCGTTTTTATTTTTCGACCGAATTTGTTCTCTATCATTTTTTCAAAAATTTTGAATTTCAGGTGAACCTCGGATTTCTTCTTCATAAAGTATACGTGTCGGTATCCGGTCGCTTCGTCCTTGAAGGTTAGAAAGTATCTTGATCCACCCACAGAGTTCGTTGACATCGGCCCGCAGACATCAGAGTGAATTTTTTCTCCGGGTTTAATTTTCGTGTTTCGCTCCACTTTCTTATTGAATGGCAGTCTGTGCAATTTCCCCATTTGACACGGTTCACAGAAAACGTCATTTTTGTCCGTAAACGATACTCCACTTACAAGTCCTTTTTTCGCTAATTCGCGAATCGCGCGCTTTCCGACGTGTCCTAGTCGTTCATGCCACACGGTTAAGTTTGTTGTAGCTATGTTCGCTTCTTCGACGCTCCCTTGTTTCGTGACCTTGAAGATCATGCGATACACGTCGTTGCCTTGCTTTGCACCTATCGCGAGCACCTTGCCATCACGCACAACTTCGGCGTAATTATTTTTGAATTGCACGCCGAATCCTTTCTTTGTGCACATTCCGACCGAGAATAAATTTTTGCGCAATTTCGGCACGTGTAACACTTTTTCAATTCGTGCGTCTTGCCAAACACCGTCGATGAGCCTTTTGATTCGCACCGTGCCTTCGCCGGCGACATTGCAGATTTGATTATCACCGAGTGATATCGTTGCGCCAGTACCATCTGTTTTGTAGTCAGTCAACCAGTCGCGTCGGTAAGTTAGGTGCCTCGATGCACCGCTGTCGATCAGCCAGACATCGCTTGGATCGGCCGTCATTATGTGACTTTGTGTCCAGAGCTTACTTGCGTTTCCCGCGCTTTTCAAGATCGATTTGTCCGAACTTTTACCTGATTCGACTACAAATGCGCAGTCACGAGGTTTGTTGCCGTCATCTCGTAGCTTCCGCTTGTTTCGACATTGTCTCGCGATATGTCCCATCTCTTGACATTTGTAGCACTGCACTTCCTTCGTTTCCTTTTTATTTTCGGGTTTTTTGTTCTTAGCACCTTTTGTTTCTTTGGTGCTTCGATTTTTGGCTGTCGCGGTCAGTGCTTCCGACTTCTCTTCGTCACCGTTGAGCCTGGTATCCTCTCTGATCAGCCTTTCTTGTAGATTATCGAGAGTCTGTCGTTCTGGGTCCACACTGTCCCAGGCGACCTGCAATGTACTGAACTTTGTAGTCAAGCTTGAGAGAATTTTCGCTATAATTGTGGCGTCCGATACGTTCTCTCCGATGTCCTTAAGTTGACACGCCATGTTTGTCACCCTGGCTACGTGCTGAGTCGCCGTGTCCGATTCGCTCATCCGATAAGCATGAAATTTCTGCAGCAGACCCAGCTTGTTTGTCACTGTCTTTTGTTCATGAATCAAACATAGTTTGTCCCACATTTCTTTTGCGGAAGTACACGAGAGCACACACACTTGTTGAGTCTCGTCGAGATTCGACAGGATTATAAATCTCGCCGTTGCATCGTCTTTCACGTTTCTCTTCACCTCGGCCGCTTGTCCTTCTCCCTCGGCAGGCTCTGCTCTTGTGCCATCAACGACATCAAGAACGTCGTTCATTACGAATAACGCATTTACTTGAGCTTTCCAGCCCTGGAAATTCGTACCGTCGAATGGCTTTATGCTTTTTACGGAGATGCCGACTGACATCGCGGATTTGAGTTTTTCAACTTGCACGTTTCCGACATGTTAACTTTCAGCACTTGAACAATGGCCAACTTCCGTTTTGCGCCACGTGATACTCGCCGAAGATTCGCTCAACACTCACGCAGTTTAGTTGACCGTTAACTGGGCCCACAACCTGATAAGACTTCTTGTTAGCAGAGCGTGGTTGGATGGGTTGAGCCAGTAATTAAGTAGAAACTTATAAATGAACGTAATTTATTGAAAAGTAAATTTTATAATCCGCGAGCGTGCTGTCCTCTCATTTCGGAATTCAAGTAGAGACTGCGAGAGAGATCACTTAAACGGATATCGGTTAATTACGATGAGAGTCGAAGTTTTCCGAGCCGCGCTTGAGTCGAGTACAGTACAGTCACGCATAAAAGTATTAGTCTGTACACTCGAGTACAGAAACGCGCTGAACTCAAATACTTGTATTCTCAATATATCCAATAATTATTAATGATACTATTACTATTTTATCAATATTAGCTCTGTATACATTAACTCGGTAATTGCAACGGATTCAGTTGATATCGATTCAAAGGAAATTGATTCTACCTAAAATTTCCATTTTCTGTCATTTCAAAATGGACGAACTGGTTTTGTATGGCAGTACTCTCCTAGATTGGCAATCAAATATATGTGGAAGAACTTCTTGCTTCATTCGTATAGATGCACCTGGAGCGAACCCTCATGTAGTTTTCTATATCTTCTTGCAGTTATAACAGAATATTATTATATATTTATACTTTTATACAAACATACAGAAATTTATATTTAGATATTATTTACATTAGAATGGTTTTCACAACAAAATGATGAAGTAAGTGACACAGTCGGAGCATCGCTCCATCTGGCGATTTCAAACGATTTCTTTCTAATAATATCTTTTGGCACCGATACAAAAAGCTTAGAGGGCATAGAAATAGTTGTATTTTTTATACAAAGAAATGAAACACCACTTATAACTGTGTTTTTTCATGATTTCTTCCACTTTCTCCATTTTTCCTCTCATTTCTAATGCTTTTCAAATGTAACTGTCAAACCACTTACTGAACCGTGACGTCAGAATGACGCCATGACAGTGCGAGAAATATGGAGTGTTTCAAATAATGGTCCAATTTAAACTCATTAAAAAAATTATTTAACGATTTTTAACAACTTTTATTGTAACTATTATTTTTAATGCTAAAATATTAATTTAAAACGAAAAATAAAAAATCGTAGAGCACCCTACCCAGACAACAGAAATTATCCAAAAGAGAGATATAAAACGTCTTATGTCTCAATGTGTTGTCTGGGTATTTTGATGTGAGGGTGCGATTACATGTAGTGCGGTAAGCGGCACGGGCTAGATAAATAAACTTTAATATGAACTTTTTTAAATATATTAACTTTCTATGCACATTTCATCAATATTTTTATTTTTTCAACGGATTTACTTAATAATTGCATTTAAATCAATTAATTCTATTAAAAAGTGCTTAGTAACGTGAATTGGTCACTGGCCTGCTAGAGTCCCTACAAGAGAGCATCAATCTTGTCAAAATTTTTATTGACTTTGAAGTAAAATAGCGGAACCAATCATCAATGCTACTATATCCTCACTTTGAGTATCGTGAATGCGATGATTTAGATTTTAAAAATTGTGAAAGTAGAATTTACGTTAAATCATATAATATTGACAAATAGAATTTATGTTAAATTACAAAATATTGACAGAAGTAGATCTGTTTTCTATAGCTGAACTAATTTTACACTTTTGGAATTCAAATAGTAATGATACGAAACAGTAATGAAATAATTTTTATTTAACAATACTTTTATTTTTTAATAAAATGTCTTGCTATCATCAAATTGCTATATACTGGTAATTTTAACCGCCTTTTTAGGCCGGTAGTCAGATCTTATATTCAAGACGTCTTAAGTACGGTCTTAAGAAGTCACAAATCAATCAGAAGGCTACATTAGCGTCTTAAGACATTATTTAAGACGATCTTGAAATAAGACTCGACTATGAATATCAGCCTTAATCATATTTTCTACGAAGAAGACGTTAAACTTATGATTGATGACAAGGTTAGAATGTCACCTTCGACGCTTTGCTACCACATAATATTTATATTTTTTTATATTTTTAATTCAAAACCTTTATAATAATGTATAAGTTTACTTATTTATAATTTTGATACATCTAAAATAATTTCATCATTTTATTAATCAAAATTTTCACCGTGACTCTACGCTCTATGTAGTAAAGAGTCTAGAGCCCGTCTCTAAAGAGAAGATAGATTATTAGACGCCCTATTAGACGCCATTTTATTTCATATTGGCTGCGTTCAGCAGACTCAGCAGTTGAGTGAACACTCGCTATTATTCTTTTAGATCATCCAATCAGCATTTTAGATCTGGAAGAAAACGTCAATAGCAGCGAGCGCTTATTCAATTGTTGAATCCGCTGAACGCAGCCATTGACGCGACTTTCTTATAAGGATTCTAGTCCGTGCATGTGATGTCCACTTCATCAGAGCGAAGAGCAGCCTGATACTGAGCTGTTCCTTTGGGCCGTTTTTTTATACGCTACTTGTTGGAGTGGTGGTGGGAAAGAAGAGAATTGTGGATGAGGGGGAGAGGGGAGAAAGAAGAGAGGAGGAATCGGTCAGTCCTCAATAACCGGGAGAGTGACCTTCCACATCTTATTTATGTTGTAGCCATTATTTCTATTTAGATTGTTAGGATGTTTCTGTATTTCTATGACTTCTCTATACTTCCTTGGAAAGTATGAAATAATGTAAGTATGAAGTAATATTGAGGACTGACCGATTCTTTCTTTGAGAAAACTCGCGAAACGCATAACTTTTATACAGAAAGCACCCGTGGAAGCTTGAAGAATATTATTAAATACCTTTACGGGGAGAGTATCTTTGCTAAAGTAAACACTTTCAGCAAATTCAGGTCTTCCTTAGCTAAAAAACTATCAAATTTGGCATTTCTAAAACGCTGCAGGGATAATAACATCATCCCAAAATTCCTACAACTCAAGGACCACCTAGGAACTCACAAATCTAAAAACATCCTTTATAAAACTAGCCTCATCCTCACCAAAGAACGCATCCACTTCACAAGTCACAAATAGCCCAAATCTCCCATAAAACCTTTAAATTCCATCTGATCCTATCCACCACGTTGCGGCATGATATCTGGCAAATCCTAGATCCTATTACATACGAACAAGCCATGAAGACACACACACACACAATCCTCTGAAAAACAGAAACAGAAATACATAAACCTTGTCTCTTACAAAAATCCACAACCCTCTCTACTTAACGTCAAGAACCTATCCAACAAAGACTTGTCTCAAGACACTATATCTGCCCTTGCCAAAGGCCCTAACTTCGCAGTGACCTAGAAAGATTCCAAAGGAAGAGATTATCAGCCAAATAGAGTCAATCATCTACCGACTCCCATCAGAATAAGCAGATAATATCCGCAGACAGGTAACCAATATCCTTTCCAAAACCAAACCCCCTCCGCCTACCATCACTAGACAAGAGCGATTGGCTCTCCAAGATCTTAACAAGAACACAGACATCATGCTTCCAGCCGACAAAGGCAACACGACAGTAGTCATGAACACATCAGACTATAAGAAAAAGATAAAGAACCTTCTTTCGGACAAAGCATACAAAAAGCTTGACAAAGATCCAACTAATACAATCGCACAAAACATCAAGATCCTAGTGGAGAGAAACAACATTCCCAGTAAAACCAAATCAACATTAAAACCCACAAATCCTCTTCCACCAAGACTATACGGACTATCAAAAGTACACAAATCAAACATCTCCCTCAGACCGATTGTCAGCGCCATACACTCCCCGACATACAACTTATCCCGCTTCTTGACACAAACACTACAACCTTACTGGAAAATCAGAATCACACATAACCAACTCAACCGATTTTATAAAAAAGATTCAAAAAATCCGATTATGTCCCACAGACTTGTTTGTAAGTTTCGACGTAGAATCTCTTTTCACACAAGTTCCAATAAAAGACACATTAAACATAATAAAGGCTTCACACAAAGTCCCCTCCGATCTCATCCCACTAATAGAGCACTGCTTAACAACCACTTACTTCTCCTATAACAATCAATTTTATGAACAAACTTCAGGGGCAGCAATGGACTCTCCTATTTCTCCTGTAATTGCCAACATCTTCATGGAGTATTTTGAAAAAGAGGCCCCCAGGAAAACACTTAAGAAACCAGAAGTTTAGTTCCGTTATGTAGACGACACATTCGTGATATGGAGATACGGCAGAGCCGAACTCCGTAAATTCCTTATTTTCCTCAACAATCAACATCCAAATATTCACTTCACTATAGACATAGAGGAAAACGGAAAACTCCGCTTCCTATATGTTCTTGTCTCTAAGAAAGCTGACGGTACTTTAGGCCATCAAGTGTACAGAAAACTAACACACATAGATAGATACCTACATGCCGAGTCGCACCACCACCCATTACAGAAACAGTCTGCAATCAACTCACTTGTACATAGAGCTTTCTCCAACGCTGACAAAGAACATCTACAGACAGATTCAACCACTTAAAACTAGCTTTACAGAAAAACGGATACGACAAACAAAATATAATCAAAACAATCAATAAACATGCAGATAAGACAATGGTCTCTGACACACAACCAGACGAAAAGATTCTATCCATTCTCCTATATGT
This sequence comes from Trachymyrmex septentrionalis, assembly GCF_001594115.1. Taxonomy (NCBI): domain Eukaryota; kingdom Metazoa; phylum Arthropoda; class Insecta; order Hymenoptera; family Formicidae; genus Trachymyrmex; species Trachymyrmex septentrionalis. The sequence goes on along the minus strand of NW_017305977.1, from coordinate 839,408 downwards.
ACTCGTAAAAGGAACAACAGATCAGATTGGTAGGATATTAAACAAACAGAATATCCGAACTATCTTTAAACCACCCAAAAAGATAGAACAAATCTTAAGAAATCTTAAAGATTAAAGACTACTCAGCTCCGCAGGAATATACAAAATACCTTATTCCTACGGGCAAGTATACATTGAAGAAACCGGGAGAATGGTCAACCTACGGATAAAAGAACACCAACGTGATGTCGGGCTAAAACACGTCACACAGTTAGCATTATCAGAACACGATCACAGTAGCCAACATTACTTCATACTTTCCAAGAAAGTATAGAGAAGCTATAGAGATACAAAAACACCGTAACAATCTAAATAGAGATAATGGCTACAACATAAATAAAATATGGAAAACCATTCTCCCGGTTATTGAAGACCGACCAATTCCTCCCCCCCCCCTCACCCTAATTCTTTTCTTTCCTCCGATCACTCCAACAAGTAGCGTAATATAAAAAGGAACGAGCCCGGAGGAACAGCTTAGTATCAGGCTGCTCCTCGCCCTGATGAAGTGGCCTTCATGAAACGTTGGCATTTCAAGAATGGATCTGGACACGGAGAAAACCCGCGAAACGCATAACTTTTATATAGAAAGCACCCGTGGAAGCCTCAAGAATAAGTCTTATAAATATTTACAAACGTTTTTTAAATATTTCCGAAATACTGTGTGCTGGGTATTCTCATTACTGTCCAATATTGATTTTAAATATTAAATTGTAATTTGTATTCGATCATGTCATTTCAAAATTATTAGTTTATTGGCAATATTCGGGCATAATTTTTGCACAATCTTTTATTGATTTTGATGAACATTATTATGAATAAAACGCATTTTTTTGTACAATAAGATTATAAGATAAATCTTATAATATTGATAATATTATATTAATACAATTAAATAAAAGTATATGGCTCAAATAATAAAATTAAATAAAAATATGTTGAGAAGGGCTACGAGCCCAAAATAAAAAGTTTAATATATGAGTTAAAGCAAAGATAAATAGACTACATTAAAATGAATATTAAAACTTAGAGAATCTTTTCAAATTCGCTTATTTTAACTCATATATTAAATTTTTTATTTTGGCTTATAACCCTTTTCAACATACTTTTTTTAATTTTATTACTTGAGCCATATTATATTATGAATATTAATATAATTCTTAATTATTGTATGTGAAATATGTATTTATACTATTAATGGTAGAACCATGAAAGCTGCAGAGAGTGACAGTACCACAGCAGCTGCAGCAAATGCAGCAACAATTAAATTAATTTGCTGCTGCAAAGTAATCAGTAGCAACAACAGCAAGAGCTGCAGCAGCAGCAAACGCAGCAGCATCAAGCTAGCGGTATATATATATATACGAGGTCTGTTTAAAAAGTATCGTGAATTTTGTGTTTTTTAAAAAATTATTTATTTATTCATGAATATCTATTTTGTCCCCTTCAAAGTAATCCCCATCAGATATTATACACTTGTGTCAACGTTTTTTCCAATCCTCGAAGCACTTCAAAAAATTATTTTTTGTGATCTTGTTCAGCTCCTCCTTCGATGCCGTCTTTATGGCTCGTGCGGCAGCTTCCATTGGGATGATTGAGCTTTGGTTTCCACGTCATAACCATAAACCCATGATTCGTCACCAGTTATGACCCTCTGGAGCAAATTTGGGTCGTCGCGGACAGAGTCCAATAGCCTCCTTAGCAATGTTAATGCGATGCTGTTTTTGGTCGAAATTGAGCAATTTTGGTACGAATTTCGCGGCGACCCGTCTCATGCCCAAATCATTGGTAAAAATCGAATGGCACGAGCCAATCGATATGTTTAGGTCCTCAGCAACCTCTCTAACGGTGATTCGACGATTGGCCAATACTATTTTCTTCACTTCATCAATGTTGTCGTCTGTTGTTGACGTGCTCGGGCGTTCGGCACGTTCTTCGTCGTTCACATCTTCTCGGCCCTCTGAGAACATTTTGTTCTCCACCGATAAACGTTGCTTCGGTCCAAGGTAGCTTCACCATATGCCAACATTCGGAATGCGTCCGCGCACTTAATTTTGTTTTTCACACAAAATTTGATACAGATCTTTGATCTATTTTTTGGAATAGGCAAAAATCGAAGACGAGCATGGAAAACGAGCTTGCAAAACACGTGCAAGCAAAGCAGCTCTCAAAAATTAACTGAACATTCAAAATAGCCGAACTTGTCGGCATAAGTGAGAGACATGAGTACCAACATAACGCCACAAAAAATCGAAAATCAAATATACGTAACCCGCGGAAATTCAAAATTCGCGATACTTTTTGAACAGACCTCGTATATAACGTGTATAATATACTAGATTATACGAGGGATGTTCAAAAAGTAAGTATCCCTGCTCCGGGAAAAAAGCAAAACACAATTTTTAGGTTAAAGTAACATATGTATTTATTGTTTGACTTATAAACTATTTTTCTACATAGTCCCCTTGGACTTGAATACATTTTTTATATCTGTTCTGAAGCTTTGACAAACCTTGTTTATAAAAATCCGTGCCCTGTTTTTTAAAGAATAATTTAACAAAGTCTTTCACTTCATCATTTGAATTGAAGTGATGGCCACCCAAACTTTCCTTTAACTTAGGAAAAAGAAAAAAGTCACTTGGTGCGAGATCTGGAGAGTAGGGTGGGTGATCAAAAATTTCCCATTTGAATTTTTCCAGTAAGGTTTGTGTTTTTTTTGCTGAATGAGGCCGTGCATTGTCGTGAAAAAGCAACACTTTTCTCGATAATTTTCCAGGACGCTTTCGTTTAATGGCACTTTTAAGTTTATTTAGCACTTCACAGTAACGATCTGCATTTATCGTGGTACCGGATTCAAGAAAATCAATCAACAGAACACCTTCGTTGTCCCAAAAAACTGTGGCCATAACCTTACCAGCAGAATACTGGATTTTTGCTTTTTTTGGAGCACTCTCTTCTGATTTCTTCCAAACCATACTTTGTCGCTTCATTTCAGGGTTTGTGTGGTGAACCCACGTTTCATCCCCTGTCACAATGCGTGAGTAAACATTTTCGCCTTCATCTTCAAGCATGTCAAGAAATTTTCCTGCAGACTGAAGTCTTTTTTGTTTGTGATCATCTGAAAGCAGGCGTGGGACCCACCTCGCACAAACTTTACGGTAACGAAGATGATCTGTTATGATTGTGTGGATTGAAGTTCGACAAATATCGATTTCAGGAGGCATTGAGTCCAAAATTCTGTCAATTGTAAAGCGCCTATCCGCCAAAATGATTTTTTCGACTGCTGCGACTGCGTCATCTGTAATGGCGGTTTTTGGCCTGCCTGCACGCTGCTCATCATGAACTTCTCCGCGTCCCTCGAGAAAATATGTACGCCACCGACGCACCATTTGCACACTCATGCATTTGTCACCATAAATATGCACTAATTCAGTGTGAATTTCGTTGCCATTAAGCCCTTTTGCAGTTAAAAAGCGAATAACTGCACGCAACTCACAAGTGGACACGTTTTTCACAGGTAGCTCCATGGTTTCCGAGCCGGTACTGATGAAAAAAATTTTTTCGGCAGCTAAGACCAGTTCCGCTCTTGTCGGTATATCCTAAACTAAAACTATGTTCGGTCCCAGCTCGCTAGATGGCGCTGGGGCAAAACGGCAGACTAGGGAAACTTACTTTTTGAACACCCCTCGTAGTTTTAAAGGAAAAAAAACTCAATATTTCCAATTTTTCCGGAAATTTTTCGGTTTTTTCCCAAGAGTATAAAAATTTATTTTGGAAAACTCACGCGTGCTCATAAAACCTGCCACGTTTGCTTCTCGATTCTTTCCGTAAGAAAATAATATATGGTACACAGCAGGATAAGTTAACAGAAATTTTCAAATTGTACAAAAGATTGAGATCGCATAATATATTCAATAAAACATACAAAACATTTATTGTTGCACCAATGTAAGAATTAAAAATATAGACTCTAAACATCATATTTATATGATAATAAAGGGTGGGCCATCTATTGGTACGTTTTTGAATTTTAAAATTTATAAAAATTTTAAAAATTAATAAAAAATATCAATGTATGCTCATTTGATCGCATTTTTAAAAACGTACCAATAGATGGCCCACCCTGTAGTACGTTTAGAAAATAATTTAGATTTAAACTAAATTCGTAGCAAAATATTTGAAATAAAAAAAAACTACAAAGAGACACTTCAGGAGATCATTAGATCAGAGTGTGACAAACTAGAGTTAAAAATCTGTCTACTTAAACTTTATCATATATTAAAGGAAGGTTAGATTAAGTTTTATTATAAAGAAGGCTAACTAAAAAATTTTAATAAAAATAATGCTACATAACTTCATAGATCGCATTAATTTTATAAAGGAATTTAAAAGTTATTTATTATGCCTTTTACATAGCAAAAACAGTAATTTTTCTAAAAAAAAAACAATTTTTCGGAAAAAATCCGAAACTTTTCCGGTTTTTTTCCAGCAATTTGAAGAAAGCGGCTTTCTTAAAACTATATACTAGATGTATATATATAATATATACGTGTATATACATATATTATTTCTTGAAAATTTTATTTTTAGTTTCTATAAGAAGGGATGGTAGGGGACGTGCTCGATACAGGTGGTATGTTCAACGAGCAGGCCTCATGAGATATCCTTACCGGCCCCAGCTTGAGACAAACCGGGATATAAGAGGCCAGCAAGGAATTATGAGGGGCCGTGTTCTGGGAGAGAGAGGCCGCAGAGGAAGAAGATCAAAAAATTCATTCCCGGTACGGTACAACAAACTTTTAAGGATATATTATATCAATTTTAAAATTATTGAATAAACCATGAAAAATTAAAG
>NW_017305977.1:833168-834099 GCF_001594115.1 Trachymyrmex septentrionalis | reverse complement strand
ATATAATATATATATATATATATGAATAGGAAGCATCCGTTATAATTTACATTAAATTATAGTGCCGCGTCTAAACCGTCCCTACAAGGGATGGGTTAGAAGCCGGGCCTACCGAGAAGCATGGAGAGTCTTGGACGAAGAGTTCCGGAGATACCTGGGGTATTCGCGATATCGCAGTCGCCCGGCCGAGGACCATTTGCCACTACTTTTATTACCCTCGTCATCATCAGCTCTGCCGGCTATACCTAACTAGTTAGAGGTTATACGTCTCCCTTAACCACCTTCACCTCTCCCCCGCAAACTCCTTCGCCTTCTCCTCGATCTCCGTCACCCGCGTTTTCGGACGCACTGACGGAGGGAATCTTTCCCCCTCTATCACCCGATTCATCGGTCAACCCTATTCCAATTTCCCCTAGAGGAATTTCATCCCCGACAAACTCCACGGACAGCATGGAGTTCTTAGAGGAAATTCCTCCCCCTCCCCCCCCCTCCACTTAGATCTTATTTCCGAATCCTAGAGAATGGCACTCTCGAATCACTTATCAGTCAATTCCCGCGGACTACTACCGCATCTATGAGGTCTGGCTATTAAATAACGAGACTGCTTATGAAAAAGAGTTTTATTTTAAAAATTATTCTACAATTGAATGCTCCCCTTCAATGTACTCCCCTCCCCTCGCCACATACCTCGCCATTTGTTTTTTCCATTGGTCAAAGCAATGCTGGAAGTCTTCTTTTGTAAGAGCATTTAGGAGCTCCGCCGATTTTCGCTTCACCTTTTCCATCGACTCGAACCGGGTTCCTTTTAAGGCAGACTTGATCTTCGGAAACAGGAAAAAATCACAGGGTGCTAAATCAGGCGAGTACGGCGCGTGTTCGAGCACTGGAGTGCCTCTAGCGGCTAAATAACGCTTCACAGACAGCGCGTTAT
>NW_017305977.1:802570-832965 GCF_001594115.1 Trachymyrmex septentrionalis | reverse complement strand
GTCACACATTGTTATCGGCACGAGAAAAAAACAAGTTCGTTTCTAACCTCTATAGAAAAAATACTACTACTGCGACAAAAACGTGTTTTCGTACTGGAATAGTAGACACTTCCAGCTATCCAACGCTGCATTCGTTTCCCACCCTACCCCTCTAGAACGCCTTCTGCGCGCGCAGTCTCGTTATTTAATAGCCAGACCTCGTATCCTTGAGGGGGCCTACACAATCGGCCTCATTATTTTAATCCTGAGGAAATCCGGAATGCCATCACCGGCCAACACTGAGACTCTTGTATCTCTATTCCTCCCGAATTCCACCAATCCATTCCTAGTTCCAGTGGACTTGTTCTACAATCTTTTCCCTCCTTCCTCCGCTTCCATCCTTGAAATAGAATAAGCAAAACCTATCCGATTCCCCCTCTAACACAGTGTACATATAATGTATAGCCGTTATAGAATAGATAATACTGTAGCCATTATAGAATAGATAATATTGTTACGTCAGTAACTGTAGCAATGTATAGATTAGATATAATAAATATTATTATATAACCAATTATCATATAACCGCGTGTTTTCCTTATCTGTTAGCTACAATAAATAATGTTACTAATTCGCTCTCGTCATTCACTTTTAAAACGCTCTAATAAAATCTCATAGTCATTAATCCGTGACCTTTCAGAGCTCACACGTGGTCCATTCCCGAGTTAAAGGGATTTCTCTGACTCAAAATTCGGACCGACAATCGCACCGCTCGTAGGAAACAAGTGTCATAGCGTCCTTACGGGACGTTGACCCATATTCCGAAGCGAGCAATAAAAAGATTGTGTTCGGCTCGCGGTATTTGCTTCTGTGCGGATACCTCCGAGACAAGAGTTTGACCGTCCTTCCACACTCCATCCCTTCTATTTTCCCTTCTCTCTTTAAATCCATTTTCGGAACTTGGACGTAATATTAACAACAAACAGGTAATATAAACTATAAAAATATGTTGTTAAATAAAAATATAATTTTAGTCACATAATTTTTACACTTTTTTTAATGTATATAGTTTATTTAAAGTGTAAATATCAAAGACATTTACAAATTAAATTAACTTTGCAGGAATACGTCCGAAAGAGAAGAGGAAAATGCGGAGGCAGGCCGGAGAGAAGGGCATGCATAACATAATTAACAATTTTTATAATAATTATTATTATGATTAAAAAATATAAACATATGTTTAAAAAATATAATGCATATGAATTTCATAGTTTCTTTTGCTCATTTAGCATTACTTTTAGTCTGTAACGATAAAATACGAGAAAATACACAATACAAATTTTTGCATAAAATTACTTTTTGACATGTTTTATATTTTGTGGATTAATGGGAAGGGTTTACTGTAATTACAATTTATTTAAAATTATATGTTATCTATAATGTCCTCTTGTCTCTCGACAGTCTCGACATGCTCGAGCAGAAAACATTTTCAGTCGCTTCACGTTCCAGTAAAACGTTGTATCGTTCGCTCTTAGCATGCCCGACTGTCTCGTTCACTCTTAACACGCCCGAACGTCCGCCAAAGCTGGCCGAAGCGCGAAAGCGCCGAACCGCACATAGGCTCATGTTTGTGTGTGTGTCCAGTGATCGTGCTAGACCGCCGACTGATGGCGTTAGTCGCGATGTCGTAAACTGTCCCTGAATTGACTTTGATGTTCCATGACTGTCTATATACTATAATATATACGTGTGTGTTTACACAAGCATATAATTATTTTTAACCCTTCGGTAGTGCGCATCTGTAACGCAAAAAAGTCCCAGAGGCGAACCCCTTACGTCCGATGCAATAGACGGAGCCGTTCAGCACAAAGCGACTGACGATTTTTTTGGAAATTTCATATTCACCAGTCAACGACCGATTGGAGCCCATTGACCTAACCTCTCTCCCTCGTACTTGACCCCACTAAGTATATCAAGGAAATCTTGAACTATTTCCCTCCTCCCCTCGAGAAACGATTCCCTCCCCCTCCTCCTCTCGAGGATCGATTTTCTCTGCCTCCTCCTCTAGAGGAACGATTTCCTCTCCCTTCTTCCCTCGAAGAGCGGTTCCCTCCCCCTCCTCCGCTAAACCCGCTCCCGCCTCCTCCTTTCCAATCAGATCCTGCACCGATCGACTAAGATCGGCTTTTCCGACTTTATTCTTCTCCTCCCAACGAGGGAGATAGACTGGTGACAGTCTATATTCCCGGAAACCTCACTCCTTACACCTTTCAGTACAAGCACCTCGTCCCTATGTGTTTCTGCACCATCTTCCTCACCTTCAATCCCCAATAACCCTTTTTCCTTTTCTCCTATCTCTCCTCACACACACGCACACATACATACACTTTGCAAACATATGTACAACTAAATAATAATGATACTTTTAATTTTATTTATTATAACCATGTCTGTAAACTCAATAACATTACTTAAATAAATGTAAGCTAATTTTTAATTGAAAATCGCTATCTTCCACTTTTTTTTAAGTTACCCCTCGCATCAACTTCCCTTTAATTCCCGAGATCGCACGAAGTCCAGTCTCGGGTCAAAAGGATTAAGTTTCTTGACCCAAAAAATAGAACCGACGTTCGCACTGTCCCTCGGACCAGATATCATAGTATCCTTTCGGGACTCCTATTCTGGGACCCAAAAGAGTATGTGCGACTTACAAATGTTCGCCTCTCCGTGTATACTGTGAGATTGAGTCTAGCCGTCCTTCCATACCCTCTCCATTTTCCCTCCTTGTCTCATTAACCTAGTTTTAAGGATTTGGACATAACAGTGATGATTTGACGATATAATACTATATTGATAACCATGTTATGTGCAATTCATTAACTAATAGAAGATATATTGTCCAGATTATAATAATAAATACTTCTACAACTATTACAAATTATTTTTATAATTTGTGATTTATTTAAAATTTAAAAGAGATAGTATTATATTATATATGTATTTGCATATAGACTATAAACTCAATTAAAACTATTCTAACAATCGCGAATTAAATTACAAGCAATTAATAATTTGATGTTACAAACAAGCATCATATTATAAAGATGTTAATATATTGAAAAATAGTCTTGTAGGCTTCTTACTTTACCGATGAGAAATATCATTATTTAAATATCATATGTTGATAATAATATTTTGTATTGCAAATTTACGTTAAACTTCTATAGGTATTTCTATTCTGTAAGGTAAATAGAAATCTATGAAATATTTCTTATGTTTTTTGTATACGTTCAGATAGGATTATTAATTCGTTAAAAACAAACAAATTTTATAAAGTTCTTTTATACATTACCGATGGAAACTCAATGACTAAATTGTAGGTCGAGAATCATTTTATATAATAAATTTACGATAACTTTCTATAGATATGTCCATTTTGGAAAATCAGATAGAAATCTGTGAAATTTCATCCGCATATATGTTCAGATAAGTCTTCCTATTTGCTAAAAAACAATAGAATCTTATAAACTTAATTTTACATACCGCCGATAGACACTCATAAAATAAATTTCAGATTAATAACGATTTCATTTTTATCGTTAATAAATGATTGTTATTAGTTAAATAAACGTTAGAAAACGGATGAATGCCAATTCGTTATTTTATTATTCTTTTAGATACAATAGATTGAATACAAATAGAAAGAGATAGATGTTCTATCGTTAGTTTCCATAAAATACAAATTTTATAAAAACTGATAAAATAGGAGGAACCGATGATAGGATTTATATCTTATTTCTGAAAAATTAACGATACAGTTTATATATAGGAAATGATACAAATTTATAGAAATTATATCATTATCAATTATTCTTTATTAACTTTTTTTATTAGGGAAACAATTGCATCTCTTAATCAAATATTTATAGTATTGCGTTTTAGGATTCTATATTTTTTTTTCACCATTATTGCGGAATTCGAAGACTAATTTTTGGATCTTTTTCATATTTTAATCAAAATTTCACACGGACTCGAAACAACACAGCATCAGAGAATAAGCAATACTATGAAGATTAGATATTTGATAAAGAGATGCAATTGCTTTGCAGCCATTTTGCTTAACACGTTTCGTTTTTGACTAAGTATACTTTTACTTTACTGGAAATCATATCGACCGTTAAACAAACATGTTGAAAAATTGAGTGCGTTAAGACTGTTCAGCAGACATTGATAAAACGGTTGCAAAACTATTGCGTTCTGCTGAACATATCTATATTGATTTATATATTTAGATCTATAAGAAATCAAAAGCAAGCACCAATTGAAGTACATATTGAAAAATTTTACAATAGTTGCAAAGCTGCTTTCTTCGCTGAACGCAGCCAATTGTAATTTCGGTCAAATGACATTTAAATATTTAATTAAAAGTGTCTGGAAGAGACTCACAAATATTTTTAATGGTACTTCATAACTCTTCATACAAAATATAAACGATTCCATGTTATTGTTGAATTGATTTAGATCTAGCTGATTATTTCGGTCAAGTACATGATCCAAAAAAAGATTCATTAATTATAATTAATAGAGTGACTCACAAACCTTTGCACTTCAAAACTCTTCATACGAAATACAAATTATACACGATTTAAAATAGTAATTTTTACAACCGGAGGTTTTGTCATTCTAGTCATGTACATTCGAATGCGCAAATTGTTTCCAATAAAATAATTTCGATTTCTATAATTTGAAAATTATCGACATTTATAAGTACACTATAAAAACTTATATGTTTTATGATGAAAAATTTCTATTGTAGACTGTGTTCCAAAATTCATTGCCAGTGCTGAAAATGTATAATACATGTAAGAGCGTCTTCATGCGATGCTATTTTGAGCCTTGCTCGTTTTCTAGCGTTCATGCTACTCACTGTTCTCGCTACTCGCCGCTTGGAGCGGCTATCTTGTTATTGGCAGTAATCGACTCCGTAATAGGAGTCGGGATCATTCATTAGCGAAGAAGAAATCGTTTTTTAGCGTCAAGAAATATCGAACCTAATCTTTGTAATCTGTAGCGAGGAGACAATAGATTTCTGCCATGTATCACTGTATATTATTTATTCTGAAATTTAAAGTCTCACTCAACATGTGTAATTATAAATACGCACGTAATTATAAATACGCATAGATGACAGAATGGGTAAATTTAATTCAAAAAGAAATTTCACATAATATAATTCTCGGTAATTATTTAGAATATCCTATCCTATCTAAAAATCATAATAAAAATATACTCATTCGATGCGTTTTCACTCAAAACGAAAAAAGCAAAAAACACGCGGCGGTTGGCTTCGTAAATCGAATTATTAAGCTTTAAAGTTGGAGACTTTAGAGGTTAAAATATCTGTTATCCTGACTCAATATAGTGCTATGTATACGTTCTGCTTTAATTGCATAAATTCACTGCTTTAAAAACACATTCACTGCTTTAAAAACACAAATTCATTGTTTTAAAAACACAAATTCACTACTTTAAACACACAAATTCTTTGCATTGGCAGTGAATTTGTTTTTAAAGCAATGAATTTTTATTTTTAAAGCAGTGAATTTGTGTTTGTGAAGCTGAGAATTTGTTTTTAAGGCCGGTATTCATAGTCAGATCTTATATTCAAGACCGTCTTTAAGAAATCACGAACTAATCAGAGGGCTACATTAACGTCTTAAGACATTACTTAAGACGGTCTTGAAATAAGAATCGATTATGAATACCGGCATCAAACAGTGAATTTGTGTAATTAATGCAGAACGTATACATAGCGCTATATTGAATCGGGATAGCAGATATCTTAACTTCTAAAGTCTCCAACTTTAAAAGCTCATCTATACGACAAGACGTAACACGACATAAGGGCGCAGGCGTAGGCGCAAGAGAATTATTCCTGGTCATACTAGCGTAGCAACGGAGCAACGAAAATAGATTAATTTTATTTCTAACGCCTGCGTCCTATCGTCACGCCAACCGGTTGTGTGTGTGATCCTTGAAAACATGTACAATTATTATCAAGACATTACCGTGTCTCCTGATAATAATGAGAAATAATAATAATGGATCAATAGAGAATAATCTGTCAGTAGAACGTGTGATATATATCTGTACATTCATTTAGTTTGTGTAAACATAATTATATACTAAAACACTGTTAGCAGATATAAAAAAATCATAGCAATTAATTTTTTATTACCTGAGTATCAATCATGAAACTTTATCCCTAAAATGGAAAGTGAAAAATAAAAATTTTAACCATTGAAATTGATGGAGAAATTTTTCACTTTTCACTTTTTATCCTAAGAAAAAAGTTTCATGATTGATACCCTGTTTATATTAACAACAATAATATTTAGACATTCATACGCGTCTTGCGCTTATTTTGCGTCTGCGTCGCGCGTTTCCGTGTGTAAATAATTGATGACAACAGAGAAAAATATCAGGGTCTTGATCCCAAGCCTGGGTCACAGTATATACAGTAGCGCAACTCTCTATCGGCACCTTTGATGTAGTATTGGCCAAAATGGAGTGCGCATGCGTGAAATAAGTAAGGTACCTAGCGTTGCTACGGTTATCACCTAAACTTTTTTCTCTTTTCATTCTTTTTTTACTTTGTCAAAATTCCTCGCAAAACTTACTAGATTTATTCGCATCGCAATCCAACGAATTCGTTGAAGTGAATAAGTGCTATTGTAGGAACATATTGGAACATATTAGAGCATGCGACGCAAATAAACCTAATATTACGATGAAATAATTTAAACTTTATGAAAATTAATAAAAATAAATTGTAAATATATTGAAAAATAAAAAAAATTAGGAAATAGAAAAATTAGGAAAAATATTAAATTAACTTAAAAATGTATACTTCTATAAAGAAATATTATGTAATTATATATGTACGAAAATGTTACGAGAACGCTGATATAAAAGAAATTTATATACATATACACATATGTACAAAAAATAATAATGTCCAAAAAAGTTTAAAATACAATAAATAAAAAGAAATCCTTTTTGTTCGATTTTTTATGTTACTTTTTGTTCATTTTTTCACTTTATCACTTTTTCACAAAAATTAGACCATCTCTCGAGATTTTTCACATATTTCACCAAATGGACAATACACGTAATACTTCCTTCTAGATTTTTACTCTGAAACATGTATGCTTGAAAAATGAATGTTTAAGTGGAATATTGAAACGCTTATTTAAATAGAGAGAAAAAGAGAGAGAACAATAAAAAAAGAGGAAAACAGACGGGGCAACTTACTTATTTCACACATGCACACTCCATTTTGGCCAACATAAAATTAAGAGGATTGCGCTACTGTATATACTGTGTCTGGGTATCAATCATGAAACTTTATCCCTAGGATGGAAAGTGAAAAGTGAACAATTTTTCCATTAATTTCATTGATAAAAATTTTCACTTTTCATCGTAGCGATAAAGTTTCATGAATTTGAGTTTCTTTCCTCCGAGTTGGTAGACTTTCGTTCTGCCACTAGATGCATCCAGAAGCATGATTGCTCACTGAGCGCTCAGTGAACTTTTGCATTTGATTGGCATATTAAATTAGATCTAAAAATGTAAACCAAATAGGTAAAAGAGCTCATTGAGCTCTCAGTGAGCGGTTGTGCTTCTGGATGCACTCACTGAGTCACACAGCCCTGACGCTGTTGGTATCTCTAATGTGTCTATGTAGTAAATTTTTTACACATAGAAAAGCATGGCGCAGACATCTTGCATCTATGCTTAAGCTTGCGCCGTTGCGCAGCACTTTTACGCTTTGTCATAGACGAGCCTTCACGCTTAATAACTCGATTCACGAGGCCGACCACCACGTTTTTCTACTAGATTCTTTCGTTTTGTGTGAAAACGTAGAATGAGTAACTTTTGTTAAGATTTTAGGTGGGGTGAGGTATTTTAAATAATTGTCTATATTCTCATATTATATTAGACAAATATTCAAAGTATTTTTTCATGTTTATTAATTTACCTCACTTTCTTCGCTTTGCATGTTGGAACTTCAATAAACAAAATTTTCCAATTAAAAATTTTATACTACAAGAATTGGTTCATCAACGCTGGAAAGTTGGATAGAAACGAACTTTTTAGCGTCAACCATAAATAAAATTACATAGAGTGAACTCGAACAAAACGAGCGTCAATCGTTTTAGCGTCGAAATGAAATGAATGACACCTTAATGTAAACTGTAGATTTTCAGCACTGGCAGTGAAAATACAGCCTCTAGTATTGATAAAACCACAGTATTGATAAACGATCTTTCGAGGCATGCAAAGCCGGGATCAGACTATGCATTGAAGAATGAGATTGAAGATTAAAAGACTGAAGTTTGATCAATCAGAACAAAAGAAGCCAAAATTTCTTTGTCCTCATTGGTAAAATTTCAATCTTTCATCTTTAATCTCAATTTTCAACGCACAGTCTGATTTCGGCCTAATTCCACATTAAATATTGTTGACAGCCTATTGTAGATGAACCATAAAAACTTATATGAGGACTTGAATAACAATCGAATTTCAAGTTGTCCAGACATGCGATTATAGCTCAGGGTTAGCGTGTTAAGTTATTACTCCATAGATCTTAGGTTCGAATATCGACGATACTATATGTGTTTTTAAAAATACGCAGATAGCAAAATGTTAGCAGGATGTCAGACTAGTAACAGATTTGATTAGATGTTAGCAGACTGACCACAACTGATGTCGCATTCTGCTCCTGTTTTGCCGACAGAATTTATCGCGCATTTACAATTTGTCAGTGATGTAGACATTTTCTATTGCACGTCAAATCAAATACAAAAAAACAAAGTAGCAAAAAAGAACCAATATAGCAAGTATTTTTAGATAAGTGTTACTTATATAAAGACGCATTGTGAGTGGGCCTACTAAAATCAATAGTTCATCAAGTGATTAAATTACAGTAAGTCAAGTAAGAGCGTGGTCGGCCTTACTCAAAGCTAATAAAAGATATCGCTCTAAATCTATCATGAATCCATAGAGGGCACCTTTATCCTTGATGCACTATCAAGGAAGATTCAGTTGTCAAGGAAGTTCAGTTGAACTTTCTTAAGAGAATCACATTAAGTGTCATGAGTACCAAATACGCATTATGCTATGAAGCGTGTTCTTCACGTTGTGTTTTTCTGCACTCATCCGAAAGGTCCAAAAATGTCAGCCATCAACAATTAGCGGCTGCTAAATATATGAAAAAGTCGAAATCATTCGTACAGAAGTGAGTGCAGCGATATAATGGCAAAAAATGTCGATGATTTACCGGAACGTGGCTCGATATGCAAAGTGAACAAAAAAAGACGATAAAAAAATAGTGAATCTGTTTTCGCGGAATCCTGGCTTAACACTGCATCAAGGACAAGCAAAATTGAAGCAGAAAGGTTTAGATATATCGTATGAAACTATTCGAACCTATCTAGGGGCTAATAACATGAACTCGACCATGCTCTTACTTGACTTACTGTAAATAATGATTGCGTTAATATTAATCAAAGCGCTCCACGGCAATTCACGCGAAACAGAATGCGAAAGACTAAAATACATCTACTAGAACATTAAAATATTTCATATAAACAGTAGAAAACTTGCTGTAAAAAAAATTAAAGACGTGAGACCGTTCTTAGTTTTCTCGCGAATTGGTCTCACATAAGCATGTGTACATAGCTGAGTTTAATACCTGTATATGTAGTTGCGTATCCGAATCTCACCCGGCTAATCGTATGCCACACGCTCAAACTCTTGATTTTTTAAAGCTATGTACTACCTTTCAGATCGTTTTGAAAATTAAATATGTTACTCGTATATTAGATTAGTCGAAATAAAACATGGTAGTAGTGTCTCAAATACATTCTATTAAAAAAAAATATATATTAAAAACTTTGGGAACTTTTTTCAACCGATTTTTTTCGAAAAAAAATTTTTATAATTTTTTTTAAACATTGCATCCTACAACATTTTTTTCGTCGAAATCGGTTCATCCATTAAAGAGAAAATTCGTTTCATCGATTTTCAATTTTATCTCCATAATTCTTATAGGAATTTTTTTCAGATATAATATTTTGCGAGATTCATTCTTGTATTGCTGCTAATTTATAGTAAAAACTTTGACTAGATAAACGCGGAAGCAGCATACACATACTTCCTACTAAGCCCTTTAGTAAGATATAAGATGCAGATAAATGATTTGTACTGCTATAATAATGATTTAAAAAAATATGGGTTATTTTTTCGAATTACTGCAGATAATGTTTCTCTATTCATTTTAATTTTTATAATAATAAATAATAGTACTAAAAAGTTTAGATTTACATTTTCATTCGTATTCATAACCATCATCACCAAATTCACTCTCAGATGCGGAAAATTCAGTCTCAGTTGCGCGAGATTCGAGTATCTGTCCAAGTGACATTTCTGCAGCATCAGATTCTTCTTCATCAAGGTAATCATCATTATCATATACTGCAACAAAAATAAAAACCTTAATAAAAGCTATGCATAATATTTAATTCTGTTATAATAATTCAAGATAAAATAGTAAAGATTATAAAAAAAAGGTTACGCAACCTATTTCGGACGTGTCCACTATAGGTGTATCCGTTTCCATCGAACTGATTTCTTTTTTTGTAAATTCATCTTCTTTTCTATATGCATTATCTAATGTTTTATCCAATGATGTTTTTGGGGTATTTAGTTTAGTAGAATATTTTTTTGTTAATAAAACCTCTGCAGACTTCAATGTAGAATTAACTGTTATCCTATTGTACAAAATAATTTTGTTATATACTACTTATTATACTTATTAATTTCAATACATCTCCATATTTGATTTCATTGTAAAGGAACATGATAGATTAATTGTTTTATACAGGATATCTACCTACTGTTATAAATATTCTCAACATTCGCATGTGTTGATATATTATATTTAAATATATCATTTATACAAAAAAAATTCGACAACTGTAGTTTTTGATTATTTTTGAAAAAACATTAAATAAAAATAAAAATAAATACGTATACAAAATCCCGAAGTGTTCATAGTGATATCAAGTGTGTGTGTGTGTGTGGGTGTGTGTGCGCGCGCGCGCGCGCGCGCGTGTGTGTGTGTGTGTGTGTATACATAACATCGGGCAATATATGTGTATATACATATTGCTCGATGCTGTTTCGAACTGATTTGTCAATTATACATCACAGTGAAAGAACTCCGATGGTATTGTTTGCCTTGTATTGTGATACTGTGAAAACTTGTGAATACGTATAAAATGCTCTCGTAATGGCTTCCAGGAAAGAGTTATGAATCAAAAAGCAATCTGCTATATCATAGTAGATGGACTTATTTTTGTGTTAAACACCTACCATTATTATCTTTTACAGAGAAAAAAAAGAAAAAATTGGAATAAATTCATTAGAAATATTTAAAGATTGAATCTATGAAAAATACTATTTGAAATAAGTAAATACGATTTGCTTTTTTTATAATTACTACACAAAATACTTATTTCAAATAGTATCTCTATATACGCATCCTTTAAATAAATATTTCTGTTATAAATCCATTTCAATTTTTTCCCTGTACCGAAAATATTGTATATTTACTTATATATTTTGTGATTACTTATGTCAGTGCTCGCAAAGATTTGCACATTTTGGGCTGATTTCGATCCCGAGCGATCCCTATCACCGCTTGAGACTCGGCGGCCGAACTATCCAGCGCTTACGTGACGCTCTGGTTCAGGAACATAAAATTTTCTATTGTTAATTTATTCATTGTTCTTTAATAATATACTTATATCTCAATGTAGTTTTCTAATACATATTTATGTTAATAGAAATAAATTATTTAATAAAAAACATGTTTCAATAATAATTTGGCGGAAGGTGCGCTCCCAGTATATTTCTGGTACAGGGACACTTCTGAGCGTCACGTGAGCGTCAGCAGCTTAATCGCCGAGCTTCAAGCGGTGGTGAGGGTCGCTCGCCGGAATAAGCCCGAAATGTGCAATCTTTGCGAGCACTAACTTCTGTGATTAATTATGACGACTTAATTATTGAAATTAATAAGCGTCAATGTATTAACGCTTATTATTAATTATATATAATTAATAATATTAATTATATATATAATTAATTAATTAATAATAAAAATAATCGTGTTAATATATTTGTTACGGACAAAGTTTGCATAGTGGGCAATATCGGCATTGCCCAAGCTGCTTGCTATAAATACAATGTCAGCAGCATTGCACGGATACTTGCAGACTTTGCTCGTAATATATCGATTGTAACTGTAAAATAATCTGCACTAACGGTTTTTTAAAACTTATTGTGTCCAATTCCGATGTGTTTGTGACAGGTATGTCTTCATTGCTTTGTTGATTATTTAAATTTTTCAACACTTCATAATTGATTTTGGAAGATATCTTTTTTTCTTGCAACATTTTTTCAATTGCTTCGCCTAAAGGAAAAAAAAACAGCTTAATAATAATAAATAAGTTAATTAAACGAAAAATAGAAAATAGAAAATTTACCTGCAGTATTCGCAGGCATTTTATATTTTTTGGTCGTTCTTCTTCTTTTCTTTTCAGGTTTACCTTCTTCTTTTTCTTTCAAACGTTTTTCTTCCTTTTCTTTTTGTTGCACAAGATAATCAGCGTTTACTTTATTCCAAAGAGCAGATTTAGACTGCGATTCTTTTTCCGAAAGAATGTAACTGTCCAATTCCTCATCGTCGATATCATTCGCGTAGATTTCTTCAGAAGACTAAAAACAAAATCTTAATTATTTCAAATATTTAAGAGTATATCCACACAAATTTACATAGCCGCATGAAACGTATGCATAAAGAAAATTAATCATATTTCTGCTATAAAGACATATATAAAATGTGATTGGATAATTTTCTTTATGCATATGTTTATGCGGGTACAAGTTTGTGTGGATATATCCTTACATATAATGATATAATATATAATATTGCATACTCCTCTACTATCACATAAATAATAATAATAAAGATAAAAATATAATATTTAATATATTCAAAAAAATCGGAAAATGAGTCTACAAATCTATAGATTTTTAGATAAGTATACCTATACAGCACCGATTATTGCGGAAAATTTCTAGAACTGTTTCAACCTTCACATCTCATGTGCAACAATTCTGAAAGACTTCTGTAATATGTCATATGAAATATTTTAACAAAATTGTTTCTAAAATCTATCATATGCAATAAATTGAAAAACATATTTAAATAAAACAAAAAATCATCAGGATGTTAAAATCCAAATTGTTTGCTAAGTCATTTTTTTGATTAATCACGATTCAATTTAACATCATTTTGATGTTATTGTGATTTTGATCTACTTTAAGGATGTATTAGACGTACAGTCCCTGCAAAGAAAATTAAAGTTGGAAGTATGTTTAATATTTACAAAAAAACTTCCAATAAATATATTATATATATGAAAGTTGTATGAATAAGATTATATTTTTGTTTAATGACATATTTTTTGCAGTTTATTTATTTTGTTTATTTATTTTGTTATTATTTTTATTGTTAAAAATAAAAATATAAAATATTTTTAAAAAATTTACATTTTTCTTTTATAAATATTTTAAATATTCAAAATAATAATGCAAAGTTTCATTGCGATTTATTGATTAGTTACAAAGATATAGAACAAATAAATATTTTGTTTATTTACTAGATAACTAATTCATGTATCGCAATGTAATTCTACGTAAATAATCTTGAATACATAATAAATACTTAAAAAATTGAAATTTTTATCGTTTTATAATATATTTCTATAAATTTTTATTGGAACACAGATTAATAAAATACTACTATTTATTAAAATAATTTATGACCTAGATAGTAAACCGTCACCAATATTATTTTTAAAGTGATTTAGAATAATTCGTAATTTTTTCATAATTTTATTAGGTGTACAAAAAAGTTCTGAGCTTTAGATTTGATACAACCGAAATAACAATTTAAATTTTATATATCTTCCCGCCCTTTTGGGGTTTTAAAACAGTAACATTTAACCTCCTGAAATGCGATACGGTTTGGCGTTTGATGCACATAACCTCAAAAATCAGTAGTGTTCACGATGGCAATTACAAAAGAGCATATTCGATTTTCCATCCACTTCGCGTTTCATCTGAAGAAAAATGCTGCTGAAGCCACTGAAATGATTTGTGCTGCATATGGAGAGAACGCTGTAAGTCATGCAACATGCAAAAGGTGGTATCAAAAGTTTCGTCAAGGAGATTTCAGTCTTAAAGATGAATCGCGTGCTGGACGCCCTGAAAAGATTGAAACGGACGAATTGCAAGCACTGCTGGATATAAACTCTGCGCAAACTGAAAAGGAGCTTGCAGAACAGCTTGGCGTTACGCAGCAAGCCATTTCCGTACGATTACATACGATGGGAAAGGGAATTTTACAAAAAAAAGCTCAGAACTTTTTTGTACACCTAATATTATTTCAAAAATATATATAAAACATCCTTAATTGCGAAAAACTTTTATATATAAATAATGGTTGTATGGAAACTGCAGGTGTGAGTTTTTTATGTATGCTTATACATATAATATGATTAATTAATCAAAATAGTTGGCGATATAATAATTATTTTTGAGAAATACTTTAAGTTTATTTCAATAAAAATTTCTATTTTAGACCGCATATATGAGAAACACAATCAATACTAGAAAAATGTCTATTACGGTCAAAGCTGGAACTTTATTGATTTAAATAATTCAATCTTGAATTACTAATATACACTACTCGTATATACAGAAAAACGTTCAATATACACTACTCGTATATACAAAAAAAACGTTCGAACTCCTGAAAACATCGAAGCATGCGTTCACAAAATTCTAATCTGGTGCCGTAATCGGTGGCCAACAGTTGTTGAGTCACTAACATCTTGTAGGGATGGAAGTGTAGGTCTTCGTGTAGGATGCGTCGTATCGTACGTTCATTTAAATTCAAGCTAGCCGCATGCTTTCGAAGAGATCTTTGCGGGCTTTTTTGCAAAGCGATGCGTACGCGCTCGATGTTTTCAGGAGTTCGAACGTTTTTTTTGGGACCTGGTGGCTTTATTTTATTCACGACACCTTTCTGGCGAAAATTTTTAACCCACGAACGCACTGTTACTTCGGTTGGTACTGGTTTATGCGGCTGAATTGAAAAACGTTTTCGAAATGCGCGTATGGTAGTTATATAGGATTCCTGACTTTTAAAAAACATCTCGACCGCGAATGCACGGTGTTCTGTCTTCCACTCACTCATCGCGACGAACGAATACTGGAAAACGAAATGTGGCAGATCAGACTATCACGCGCTCGCGCTCCCCCTCCTCTTACTTTTTTTTTGTAGTTGCAGTAGCGATTTGAAATACTATAAGTTCCCGTGTCGCACCCTGTATGTGCTTGCATATATACTATATTGTATTCTTTTTAGCAGGGTTGAGTGTTAAGTTAAAAAGATAAAAGTTAAGTTAAAAAGTTAATTAATTTTAACTTAACTTAGTTACAATTTAGACTCTTAACTTTATAACTTTATTTAGTTATATTATATTTCATCCGTAACTATTAATTTTTTTTTTTATAACGGACGCTCGCACGGAATGCAAGAGATCCGGGTTTGACTCTCGGCCGAGGCAATATTTTTCGCAATAAGTTTATTACAATTTTTAAGATTTGAGAAAATTTGGGGGGATTATTAGAATGATTGTGTGAATCCGATAATTTCATCGGCTCTCAATTTATTTCTGAAAAATTAATTCAATTTAAATGAATGTTAGTTCAACATCTTAACACTCGGAACTGTAAGGCGCTTCGTATTTAAAGTTTGAATATTTGAGTTCCATTTTCAATCATATTATTAATTTTTTATTTAATTTTTTTGAAGTTAAGTCTCAGACATAAGTCAAATAGATGTCAGCGTAAACAGATAATAATGTAACACAGTACATCATTACGTTTTCGTTTCATACTGGCAAATAAGGCTGTAATAATCTTGTAGTTGTTTTCAATTTACACCGATTCAGATAATTCTCAATTGTGACGTCATAATTCAGTTGAACGCGTATTCCTTTTGCATTCTGACAAGTGAGAATTAACTGAGTTTTTGTTTATAATCTGTAAATCGAGACCAATCAAAGCAAACAAATAATGATGTCATTAATCTGAATATTAATACTCAGTATTAAATACTCAGCTCACTTCAGACTCAGTTCCACTTGTGTGCAAATGAAAAGCAACTTATAATTCACTGTGTATGCGCGCGCATATGAATGAGTGAGTGAGTGAGCGAGTGAGCGAGTGAGGGAGGGAGGGAGGGAGGGAGGGAGGAAGGGAGGGGAGGGAATGAGTGAGTGAGCGAGTGAGTGAGCAAGTAAATGAGAGCGGAAGTGAATAAGTGCGTGAGTGAGTGAATGAGTGCGTGCGTGAGTGAGTGAATGAGTGCGTGCGTAAGTAAGCGAGCGTATGCATAAATAAGTACAAATGTGTGAGTGAGTGCGCGCGTTACACTGTGTCATCTTATCTTTGTTACAAAACACCCAATACAATAAATCCAAAGCTTATAAAAAAAATAAGATACTGGTGTGCATTTTCTTGTAAGTATAAATGAAATACTTTATAAATAAAATTTATAATTTAACTTTGAAAAAAAGGGAAATACTTACATTTTCAAAATTATTATCTTTCTCGTTGAGTTCTTTTGAATGATCATTTGCTGATATCATAGATGCTATGTCCGGACCTGTATACAATTAAAATACATAAAATTAAAAATATGTTAATGACAAAATATAAGTAATACCATTATTTATATAAATATATGCTCACCTAATCCAGTAATAAGTGAACTATTGTTTTCATTTAAAATCACATCATGAATTTTCTCATCAGAATCATCAATATTATTCTCAACATATTGTTGGATTATGCTCAAATTACTTTCCCGAATAAATCTATCTGCATCCTCACTCTCTATAGAAAATGCTGTAAATTTATCTATACTGTAAGACAATTACTAATACAAAATCTATATAAATATGATGCAATTATAATTATCTGGATAAAACTGCAGAAAAGGGGAGCAACCGCCGATGACCTTGAGTTTGACATATGTTATCAAGGTCATCTCTGAGTGACCTTCAACAGATTTTAACCGTCGCTCGTCATTCATTAAAAAGTTATTAACAAAAAAGTTTGAAAAAATAATATTTTAAAATTTAAATTGTTAGAAAGTAGCTAAGAAATTTGCAAAGGTTAAATAATAAAGAGCATACAGCCATGACCAAGGATGTAAATAAGTTATATATCATTAAAAAGAAATTCACAACAATAAGTAGACGTTTCGGTCAAGATTTGATCTTCTTCAGTACAATAAAAATGAATACGTTAAACATTATAACTAAATACGCAAGTCAACTGATAAATGTAGTGATAGCAAGTAACAAAAAATTATTATTTCCTTACAATACAGTAGTAATCGCAACAGATCAAAGTAAATTAAAGTAACAGTTAATTGTTATCGCGCTATACGAATAAAAAGAAAATACGAAAGTTTTTTTCGTCATGATACAATTAAGAAATCTTCATTTAAAAACGACGAGCTCCACACAAAGAGACACGCAAGTACCAAGTTCTATTGTAAAAACAAAAAAATTTTTTTCAACAAGTAAATTAGATATCATCGTATTACTGTAAAAACAATCAGATTAAGAAATATACTCCTGCTTAGATTCCACCTAGAGAATTTTTTAGAAAATTTTTTAAAAAACCAACAGAACAAACTTACGCGTATCCTGAGGTGCGAAGACTCATCTGTACAACTGAACACTGTGACAAATTTAGTGAGTCATTTATAATGAGTGAATTTAAACTGCAAATAACGTCAAAAGCCAAAAACGCTGGTCTGTTTATATTAAGAAAAGGAAAAAGAAGGGTAAGAAGAAGGGAAAGGAAGGGGAAAAGTTTAGAGTGGGGCCAGAAACTATTGTTCAAGGAGAGGGAGATAAAGATCTGGAAACCGTTCCGTATCGCTTTGTTTATTTAAATCATTTTTTTGCATCTTAATATAAATCATCTCAGATACTAATCTTTTGTAATGAGAGCGTTCCGAATCCAATATTTTTGCGTTATCCCAATCCATGACATGGTCTGTGTCAAATCTGTGATTTGAGATAACGGAGTGAGAATTAGTTGGTTTTTTAAAATCATTAATGTGTTCTTTTAAACGCGTCTTTAATTTCCTTTTCGTCTGACCGACGTACGAATAATCGCAGAGACATAACTTTTTTGTTAATAACTTTTTAATGAATGAGGAACGACACAGCTAAAACCTGTTGGAGATCACTCAGGGTCATGACCTTGACAACATACGCTAATGTCAAGGTCATCGGCGGCTGCTCTTTTCTGCAGTTTTACCAAATATTTTATGGTCAGCATCTCTTAAAATCATATTAAATTAACTTCATTCATTTACTATTATAATATTTTTATATTCTTATAGTAAAATGATGAGAGAAATCACATAATTGATAATTCTATTCTTTATATAGTGTTAAAAAATCATTCAGCATATATGATAGATAGTACATACTGATTGTGAGTAAAAAAAATCTTAATGAACATAGGTCGAAAGGTCGACTATTTCTGAGATGTAAACATTTTTTTTACGATAACATCATGAATGGCTGCGTTCAGCAGAAAAAACAACTTTGCAACTGTTGTAAAATTCTTGAATATGATTGGTTTATTTAGATCCAGTGAGGAACTAAAGATAAGAACAATCATATTAAAGAATTTTACAACAGTTGCAAAGCTGCTTCTTCTGCTGGACGCAGCCAATGATTTACTAGTCAATGGTTTCTATGTGTCGCATGCGATGTTTGCCTCAGTATTTATAAATTGCTTTCTATATCCTCATTCAATTTCCATACATATTTCATATGCCAAGCATGTATGGAAATGAAAGGAGGACATGTGGACTACCTTCTATAAATACAGCAAATAAGAATATCAAAGTCTATAACGGCCGAAACTGTATCTTTAATGCTTTAAGTATTATAATTCAATGTGAATTTTATATATATATATATATATATAATATATATATATGTACATATATACCATATTTATAGTCATTCGAACTGTGCGCCGAATTGGTTTTTCGAACTATTAGTTTAATTGCATTTATCTCGATAGTCTTAGGACGCTCGTACGGAATACAAGAGATCCGGATTCGATTCTCGGCCGAGGTAATATTTCTTGCAATAAATTTATTTATAATTTTTCTGCATTTTAGCATCTTTCTAATATGATATTGAACATTAAAATTATTAAAATTTGCTTGTCAATTTAATTTAATTTAATTTGTGATATTATTACAGTAGTTTAATTGTGTTTATAAGTCTGGAAAATCAATTCGGCGCGCAATTCAAATGACTACAAATATGGTATATATACATGTATATATATAGTATATATATAATTTACAATTATTTAAAGTATTAGAAATCCAGCTTCGACCGTTATAGGCTTTAACATTCTTACTTATTGTGTATTAATGATTTATTATTATAGCAAATAAGCCATTCATGCTAATATACACAAAAATATTTATGTCAAAAAAGGTTGAGCTTTCGACCTATGTTCACTTACTTAATATGGTGTATACTATCTATCTATATAAATGCTGAATGGTTTTTTACCCTGTACATAAATTAAAAAATTATAAGGCGTTCAATCTGTTTATTAATAGTTATGTCCTTTACATTAATGAATCCCTTTCATTATTCTATAAACGTAGAAATACAAAAATATTTTATCCGTATCACCCGACTTTATAGTATAAACTAAATCTATTGTTAATAGAGAATGTATATTATAAAAACACAATTACCATCCTTTCGTTTTTTTACTTTTCCTACTCTATAATCTTCTAATTGTTTATCAATTTCTGCTTGCAGCTCACTTATTTCCACATCTATATTTTCTAACTAAAAAAATCAGAAATATTATTAGAATGTAAAGATATTACATGTATAAAACAGGCTTATCGGATAATAGCTCGCGAGCCTGCTGCGCTTCCCCCTCAATTCGATCGGCCGATTTCAGGAAGCCGCGCCGCCGAGCGCTTCCTCCTCCAATACGATCAGATGACCAATTTCAGGAACGGCTGTCAATCGTCGCGATGTAGGCCCTACTCTCTATAATAAACTATTGGAAACTTTTACGTTGCCAAGCAAAGAAAAAAATCGAAGTTTCCAATAGTTTACTATGAAGAGTAGAGTAGACATCACGACGACTGACAGCCGTTCCTGGAATTGGTCATCTGATTGTGTTGGAGGAGGAAGCGCTCGGCGGCGTGGCTCGTGAACAATTATCTAACAGGCCTGACATAAAATAACACAATTTTAAGCTTTCAAGCAAAAAATATTACAAATGTAAAAAAAATGATATACTTTTTGTAAACGTTCTCTATCCTTTTTACGTGCTGCTTTAAATGCTGGAGGATCTTGTTCTTCTTCTAAATCTACTGTCATAAATTCGTCTAATGTTAAGGCACTGGATGGTGTATCACCAAATTCCAGTAATCTATATATAAGAAAAATCCATCATTGAAGCATCTCATCCTTGATGTACTTGATAGTTAGAATAAAAATAAGATATTATATATAGATGTCTGAGAAAAGTGTTACTTCTCGTATGTTACATTACCTTTTACGTAGAGTAGATTCGTGTACCTTAACAATTTTTATAATATCAGCAGTTGATCTGCTAAATTCATGCAATCGCGCAGCTATTAATAAAGCTATTGCAGAAAAAAATTTAATGTATTTAATGTATACATTATAAATATACACATACACACACACACGCGCACACACACGCACGCGCACGCACGACCACACACACACACACACACACACACACACACACACACACACACACACACACACACACACACACGCACACACACGCACACACACGCACACGCACACATTCGCATAATACATTGAAATAATATATTTACCTGCGCCACATAGACCGGATGGCCTACGGCCACTATGAATACTATCTCTTTTCATTCTTTGAACGACTCTTAAAGCTGTCATAGATACGGCATGAGTTTTATCACCAAATTCAAGTTTATGCGCAAATCTCATGATATATAAACAAGGATCTAAATGAAACAAAGAATACAATCTATTTCATTCTATATATTGGGCAAAAAACTTATTTAAAGTATTTTATTTTCTCATTTAAATAACATAAGTAATATATTCTATTTTATATACATTTTAATTTTAATACAATATTTTAGTTTTAGGATAAGTTTGCTCTAATTAGCAGGGGATGCTGAAGTGATAACTTTTTTAATCCCATATTATAAAACTTTTTATTTCAAATTAAAAATGTCGATAATAGCGATTTTTAATTCATTTCTCTGATACCAAAGTCTGCGCAAACAGATTTTGAGCAGAGCCTGCTACCAATTTTTAATTGCAGAAAGGCAACAAATTGTACACAGAATTTGTATTATCTAACATCAGCAAATTATTGTCAGAAATATGACGAAGCCTGCTAGACGTGCTATGCCAGCAGATTGATAGCAAAAACTGAACAAAGGCCTGTATAACCTGACGGCAGATTGAGAGCACAACTAGAATAATTTTACTGCTGCAGCGTGCTGCGCATAAAAAGTCAGCTTTAGAGTTGAATGTAAATCATTAATCAATTGAAAATTATTTTTAACCAAATCAAGAGATTTTTTTTCCAAGATATAGGTAAGATTATGTAAAGGGCTCTCTATTGAGGATCCCTAAAAATTTTTCACAGAATTTTTCATATAATTTTTCAGAATTTCTATATAATTTTATAATTTTCTCACACTTTTTAGACAAATTTGAACACTTCTCAGAAAATCTATATTTTCTTAGAATTTTTCATATATGTTAATTATGAAATATCGTAAGATTTTTAAGATTTTTTGTAAGTATAATTTCTGATGAAATGTTATAAAATCTAAAAAATTTAAAAATATTTTTTAAAAATTATGGGATGAGAAATGTCAGAATATTTCAGAATTCACATGTATGAAAAATTCTGAGAGAAGATGTAAACTTACTAAATATTTCTGAGTATTTCTGAAAATGTTCCAATTCGTATAAAAATTATAAGAAAAATTTTCATCGGGGATACGAAAGGAATTACCTAGCTTATGCATTTTAGGTAATCCATAAGATAGTTCTTGATAAAGTTGGGTTCGTAGAGTTCAAAAAGTTATAAGCCGAATCACAGACTCATGTTTTTATATTTTTAACAATATCTTTAACTCGATAATTAATTTGTTGGACGGATTGCGTTTTGCTGTAGTATAGATGTCCGCATCAGAAAGCAAAAGTTTCAATTTTCTGGATTTCACCTTAATCAAGAGACAATAATCTAAAATCTATAATCTATAATACAATAGATGTTTTAAACGTTAAGTCATAGTAAGAAATGGATAAATCATAATTGATTATTCTCTTCACATTTGACTATAAGTCCGGATCTACAATAAATTTTTAAGCCTTAAGTCATAAGAAATTGACAAATTATGATCAATTATTTTCCTCGCAGTCGACTGTAAATGGTCAATTTCTTATGGCTTAATGCTTAAAATACGTATTGTAGATCCGGACTAATTGATAAATTTCTTACAGATTAAGGCTAAAAACCTATTATATTTTCGAGCTAATACATCATTAGTATCATAAAACAACATTTTCTACACGATATTTAAATTATTTTACGTGCCATCCCATGTGTTAGAAAATGAGAATGATTATAAGGATAAATTGCACGATTAAAGTTTTATAAGTGTAGAGTCTCTTTTTGATATTGTTAAAAATTAAATAAAGAGGATATCCGTTATGGTAAATGTTTATTATTAATTCTTTTAAAATATCATGCAGAAAGTGTTGGTTTATGATACCATGCAATCATGACTATTATCATTAGACTATTGTCTTTTTTTATTAAGATGAGATCCAAAAAATTGGAATTTTTACTTTCTGTGAGATTCGAGAAAATCACAAGCTCTCTTGACAATGAGCTTTTGAATGAAGCTTTTGAGCAGTGTACAAGGTCTGTTTAAAAAGTATCGTGAATTTTGTGTTTTTTAAAAAATTATTTATTTATTCATGAATATCTATTTTGTCCCCTTCAAAGTAATCCCCATCAGATATTATACACTTGTGTCAACGTTTTTTCCAATCCTCGAAGCACTTCAAAAAATTATTTTTTATGATCTTGTTCAGCTCCTCCTTCGATGCCGTCTTGGCTCGTGCGGCAGCTTCCATTGGGATGATTGAGCTTTGGTTTCCACGTCATAACCATAAACCCATGATTCGTCACCAGTTATGACCCTCTGAAGCAAATTTGGGTCGTCGCGGACAGAGTCCAACAGCTCCTTAGCAATGTTAATGCGATGCTGTTTTTGGTCGAAATTGAGCAATTTTGGTACGAATTTCGCGGCGACCCATCTCATGCCCAAATCATTGGTAAAAATCGAATGGCACGAGCCAATCGATATGTTTAGGTCCTCAGCAACCTCTCTAACGGTGATTCGACGATTGGCCAATATTATTTTCTTCACTTCATCAATGTTTTCGTCTGTTGTTGACGTGCTTGGGCGTCCGGCACGCTCTTCGTCGTTCACATCTTCTCGGCCCTCTGAGAACATTTTGTACCACCGATAAACGTTGCTTCGGTCCAAGGTAGCTTCACCATATGCCACAGTCAACATTCGGAATGCGTCCGCGCACTTAATTTTGTTTTTCACACAAAATTTGATACAGATTCTTTGATCCACTTTTTGGAATAGGCAAAAATCGAAGACAAAACACGTGCAAGCAAAGCAGCTGTCAAAAATTAACTGAACATTCAAAATGGCCGAACTTGTCGGCATAATTGAGAGACATGAGTACCAACATAACGCCACAAAAAATCGAAAATCGAATATACGTAACCCGCGGAAATTCAAAATTTGCGATACTTTTTGAACAGACCTCGTATACCGATTTATTGTAAAAAAATAACGTTTATTAATAGTATAATAGGAGACGGGAAGGAGGTTTTAACTCGGGAGCTCCAAGGAAAATGCGAGGCGCAGGGGATTCTTCGGAAGTGGAGTATGACGTCATGCGGAGTGGCAGTAAGACATCACAGATTTTAGGGACTACAGTCACGTACAAGACAACAAAAAACATCACAAAAAGGAAATATTGCCATGAAACAATACAAAAAATAAATGGTTAAAACAAAAATGTTACAAAGGATATTAGCCCTAATTTTTCTAAAAACAACATTATTTATTATTGTAATTATTTTAAATAAATACGACCAAGTTTCATAATTAATCGATTGAGTGCTAACGTCTGGCTGCTATCGAAATCGATGATATTGAAACGCTATGTTTTCCTCCCTTGATAAAAGAATCTCGATCGTTTATTCTTTTTTGGGAGGGGACATGACAATCGAACATGTTTACAATATAATTCAAGGTTAATAGAAGTGTAAATATAAGTGAAACTCGATAGAATTATATTTTCATAAATTTTTATAAGGCTAGAGCGTTTAGAAGCATACTCTGAAAATGAGCGTATAATGGTCTGAAAAGAGGGGGTTACAGACGAAAATAAATTCAGTCTAGAAATGTGCTAGAATATAGTACGTTGAAATCTATGAGAGCGAACTCATCTTACTGTTAGTAAATCGTTGTAAATATGGATCGAGATTTCAGTCAAGCATAGCGCGATCTGTTGAAGCAATCCCATCAAATTGCCACCTTGAAGAAGCGTTTCGCGTGGATAGAAGCAAGTATAATAAATTTATTAAACAGCTTGAAGAATGCAATCATGTCAAGTATCCACGGCTCTCCATTGGATACAGACAATCTCTAATCGCTACAATTGCACGAGGGTTCAATTAGAAAGACGATTTCTGTATTTTGGTGATAATTACGCGAACTAGCAATAACAGTGACAATAACGCGGAAAAATCTTTTGTTTAGCGAGAGATTGATGCAGCGTTTGAAAATCGAATTTTAACCAGTGCGGTAATTAACGCGGACTATATCGAGCCGCGACAATTTTTAGAAGACATCAGCAATGTAGTGCTCGAGCGAATGCAAGACATAATAGAAAGATACAACTGTATAAAAGTGAACACTATATTTAACGGCGAATTTGTGATGAGTGCCAATAAAAGTATTAATATTAAAAACTATGAACTCTTTCAAACATCGAACTTGCGTGAGTGGTACGAGAAGCATGTCATCGAACCCATGTTGACATCTCTCGAGGAGTTTCAAGAACGTGATAGTGGGTGGACGTTGTCGCGAATCATGAATCTTACAATAAACATCGATAAGTGTAATTCAATGCGCGTGGGATGTCACTTCAAAGTGCTACGAGAGATAATGACAAAAAGAGCGGTAATTAACGTGCGATCAATGGACAATGCATGCTTCGCATGATCGATGGTCGCCGCTATGTATCCAGCCGAAAGAAACGCAAATCGCAAATCTTCCTACTCACTATACGATGTGAATTTTTCTCACTATACGTGTTGAATTTCTAAAATATAAAATTTCCTATAACGTTAAAAGACGTAATAAAATTCGAAATGTTTCTACGACGTGTGCATTAACATATGATATCGAGAAACAGAAAACGCGCAGTAAAAATATCTCGCGTTGTGTTATCCTTTCGACATTTAGAACTTGAGCGCCGAGCAGTTGCAATATATACCGAAGGTACTGTTACGCGTATACGGTGACTATATCAACCATGTATGAGACAAACTTCCAGAACACGTGAAATCGGATCCGGAGGTTCGAACCTATCGTCGCTGCGACGAGATTACAATTAGTCGTGGCAGCGGACGCACCGGTCCGGACGCATCGACGGTCCGGCATCGAAGATAAAGGATGTAGCGAATATCGGCGTCGTGCGGAGGTCTAATCGAACGATAAACGCGCTTCCTTTCGAGTTACATATTCCGGGCTACCAGTTTTGCGGTCCAGGCACTCGGCTTATGAAGCGATTAGCCAGAGAGTATAAATCCGCCAGGTGTGACGTGCCGAGAACACGACATTGCGTAAGCAACGATCTCGGAGCAACCATCTCACCGATAGACACGCGGCGGACAAGGTGCTCGCTGATAAAGCGCTAGGTCGCGTCACCGCGAGAGATTCGGCTCTGAGCGAGAGAGCCGCCGCTGCTACCGTCTGGATAGCGATGAAAGCCAAGACCAAGATCAGCATGGGCATGAAACCGAAAAAGAAGACGACGAAAAAGTGGATACTACCGATGGCAAAACGAGGGGCACGTTATCGTTTCTGCCAATGTTGGGCGCGCTTGGATCTTTGATTGGCGGAGCGGCCAGCGTGGCGAAAGCGGTAAACAATAGTAAAGTCGCGCGACGTCAGCTCGAGGAGCTGCAACATCATGATCGCACGATGGAACAGGGCCGCGGACTGTATTTCGCTCTGCATAAATACGAATGCGGACAGGGTGTAGCAGCGAAGAAGAAAAAAAAACCGCCAAAGAAACGATAAAAATGACCTCAGGTGCAACTAATAACGTGCAATTGGACGTATTCGCAAGACGTATGCGTACCGCACTTTAGAGGTGTTTTCATGCGTAACGCGTGTGTGTTACCGACGAGTGGTGCGCGTCGAAACGAAAGTGGTATCGTGAATCTGGACAATGCGACGGGGCCAGGTATTCATTGGGTAGCCTACGCGAAGAGGAATGACTATGTAGTATACTTTGATAGTTTCAATAATCTTCGACCGCCCAAGAAACTAGTACGATATTTCGGAAACGGTGTTACGACGATAGAGTACAATCGCACGTCCTATCAAATGTACGATCAGAACTTCTACGGATAGATGTGATTGCGGTTTCTACGAACTGATGCACGCGAATTTAAAAAGCCCGACAATCTCAGTATTCATCGAACGCTTTTTCCGTAATGTCGTTGACACTTACGCTGAGCGGGAAGAGCAATGTCTTCACGACAAACTACTTTCCTGTCATAGAGTTGTGTGACGACGACTACGATCGGTTTGGTGATCTTTAAGGCTCATCACACGATACCGAACATGAACGAATCGAACAATAAATTTTATTTCGGCAAAGACAACGCGGAAATTACAATTTCCAAGAGTTCGTACGAAATGCGAGACATAAACAAATTTTTGAAACATGCGATTTTATGGAAACGTCCACGCAGCGACGCGCTTGAAACAGTTGACGTAGTGCGTGGTGACAATAGTAATAATAACGATGACGACGATAATGGTGAGGATGGAGAATACGGAGCATTACGGATCTAACGATATATGCGTTGTCGACTAAAACGGACGATTGCTCGATTTTCGAGAAGAGATCACTGTCAGATTGTACGTGCAATGATGATGGCGATAGCGCAAGCGTAAGATACTCATGTTGAACGGAGCGGAGTGCACGGAAGGAGATAATAACGTATTCTTTACAAGACCGGTAACATCATCGCTCGACAACGTCATTCGCTCATCCAACTGCATTAGGAAGAAGCTCAGCGCGTTGAACGTTAAATTTTCAAAATCTTTGGGGTTCACGGTACGCAACTTTCGAAATGACTGATATCTTAAACATCAAGGATGATTTGATCTTCGACGATCGCATCGTAAAGTTTGAGACTAACATGTACGTTTGCCAACACAATATTTGGATACAGCGATGAGATAAGAATACCCATACAGCAACAGGATTTATACACGTTGCCATGTGAAAGCTTTCTATATGTTGAGGGAAAACTGACGAGAAACAGAGAGGTCCAGAGTGCTACCGCAGTATTGACAAATAATTGCGTAGCGTTCATATTTGATATGAACTCAACGGTGTGGAGATTGATCGCAACAGAAACGTCGGAGTTACCAGTACCATCAAGAACTACGTGTCGCTGACATATGACAAATCTTTGATTGCGATGAACGCTGGATGGAACATTATAGATCCGATACAGCGGAAGAACACTTTAATTTTTGCGTATCGTTCAACATGCATTGAGCTTTTGCGAGGATTACAACGCGTGGTCATTAACGCTCGCCACGAGTTGATTTTGATAAAATCGTGCAACAACAACAATTGTCTGATTGGAGATCCGGCGACAGACCCAACGCTTGCATTATTCGAAGTGAAGTGCATTCGAATGCTGCACATGTTATTGAGCGAGATAAATAAGCTATCGATGCTACGAGCATTGGAAAGCGATCGTTATCTGAACATGAGTTTTTGCTCGTGAGATTTGTACAAGTATTCTCTGTTACAAAACACGACTAAACATTCAAAACGACTGCTCAGCTCGAAAAGCTTGAATAACGTGAAACTCTATCTAAATTCAGATTTTTATACGATGATTTGAATTTGGATTTTGATAAAAAGAGATATGCTATTCTGTTTGATACGTACGCGCGTTTTCGTAAAGCATATTACGGAATCGACTGCTTCGAAACGCTGCACAATGTGTTTTCGTTTGTCGAGAAAGGACTTTTTGCGGTCATTGGCTGCTTGCGACAAAACGAATCCGTCAAGAGCGCTACCATGGATGTATGCATAGAATTTGACTGTAAGAAGAATGTACCTGCAAATACTACAGCCTATTGTCTCATCACGATCGCGTGATTCAGTACAATCCGTTAACCAACGTTGTGTACAAAATCACCTAAGTGCATTCTCCGACATGCTATAAAATATACGTGTTTTGTGACGGATGGCTGTCACCTTGTAAGGAAGGCTCGCTCGCCAAGGCGGCGTGTAATCAACACTGACTCTCTTGATTGTAATAAATTAGTTTTATTATACAGTAGAGAGAGAGAGAGAGAGAGAGAGAGAGAGAGAGAGAGAGAGAGAGAGAATTCCGATTGGTTTGAAGCGGGCGGTGAACGATGCTCGTAGTAAAAGTTTGCGACACTTGAAACGTTCGGTTCGATGCGTGCACAGATAGTTCGCACTTGGTGCGACGTTAAATAATTTCGCGTTCGAAAAGAGTGCCTATGGCGAGTAGTGACGAGACCGGCAAATCTCGTCGGGAACGTTGGTAAGTCTCGCGCATTAGACGGTCTCGCGGTACGCGTATAGCGATCACGTTACGATAGCAGGCAGCGGTAATACGCAACGACAAGTTGATTCGTTCGCACTTAACTTTTGCGAATCTGCGTTAAGAGCGAGGAGCGATAGTTGATCTATATTGATCGGGATCCGATGGCGAATTGTCGATTCTCACACGGAGCGTGTGCGCGATCGACGGTTTTCTCGGTCTGCGCAAGGGGGGTCGCATGTCATTTTGTGACAAACAGCGTGATTAGCACAGGATCAAGGTATGCTCGCTGTTTTGATCGCTTTGTGTCAATGAGTTATTTGTCCGCTCCGAAAATACGAAAAGACTAACGATAATTCCGGAACAATACGATTCATCGAAATTGAGTAGTTCGCCAAAAAAATTCGCTCAAAAAATTGTTCGCCGTGACCGTACCAATGTTTGTAAATCTGCAAGGATTTATCGTTGAAAAGAAATTTATCGTGAAAGAAGTGGCAGTGTTGAGAAAAAGAGCTCTCTCACTACATTTTTACATGTCCCATGCCATGAAATTTCTTAACAAAATCCGAAAAGTATTGTGCTTCCTGAGTGCTTATCACCATGGATTGCAATGAGAAGATGAGATGATCCCGTATAGCATGGCGAAACGCCTGATTACAATGGCTGTAATTGGTGCGGAAGAGAGTGACGACAATAAGGCTCTTGTATACATTAAAAAAGGATGTGAAAAATGCGAATGGCTGGCTGGATATATTCGATAGCGGCAACTTGATCATTGAGACCTTGAATGCTGATTACGAAGATAGATTCTTTACATAATTTAGATGTAACAACTAATACTATGCGATATGTAAAACATGTTAAGAATTATGCGTTACAAAATGTATTTAAAATATACAATTAGTGATTGCAACGCCAAAAAGAACTGTATCAAGTTAAAAATAAAATAAGATATTTTTTTTAAATACATATTAAATTTCTTTTCTCTTTCTTTTCCTTATTATTAAGAATTAATTAATAATAGCTATTCAGTAGTAGTAGTAGTACGATTTAATAGATATTGAATTAGTCGGTAAGAAAGTACGCTTGGCCATTTGTATTACGTGTACAAAAAAGTTCTGAGCTTTTTTTTGTAAAATTCAATCTTTATTTAAAAACAAACGAAA
>NW_017305977.1:797625-802520 GCF_001594115.1 Trachymyrmex septentrionalis | reverse complement strand
TATATATATATATAATAAATCATATCATTAAATATCCCATTTATTTAATTAAATCGCGTGCAAGAAGAAAACGTGGGAGAGAAAGAATAATATAGGACCGCAATGCACGCACGCACGTACGTACTAATACATAATTATTTAGAACGCGTATCTATTCTACTTTCCTGCAAAAAAACAATCCCCTCTCTCGCAATTGTTTGTGGTTAAAGCTGTACGCAATCTTCACACATTCAGTATTGCTTTAGTCACTTATATGAAAAGCTCATCAGCAACAGAAGCAGCAGCAGCAGTAATGTACTTTACTGTAGGAAGGAACACACGAAAAAATTACTTCAGAATAATAATGAAACTCCATCATTTACGAAAAGATGTGTCAAGTAAGTTTAAGAATGCCCCATTTTTATACTTTTTCAAATTAACTATTTAGTTATCTATTTAATGTTTCTTTTATATTTATCTATTGCGTGCCCGTGCATGGTGCGGTTCGTATAGGAAGGAAATACGCATTGACACATACGGGATACAAATTTCTAGAAATTGGTTTCAACATTGGCCCATCGAGCTGGAGATTGCGATAGGAGATAATCGTGGAAACGAATTAATACTATCTATCGAAACATAGGAAGGATATTATGAGAACGTTGGAACATTCAGAACTGTCTTCGGAATCATCACAAGGTAATTCTATTAGCGTTTGACCACTGATTGTGCGATTCAGTACGATTGAAAATGCTAAAATTATATGCTTGGAATCATCCGACGTATGTTTAATAATGACTGAATAATATTGTTTATATTCAACTTAGATCAATACATTGAATTAGCATTCGATCAATTGGTTGGTATCGTCGAGAAAGTCGATACAAAATTTATACGATTCTCGAATATCACATCCACTGTAACGGATGTTAAAGATGTACAGTGCGTTGCACGAATGCCTGGGATTCGATTTTAGAAGTCTATGTTTCGTTCTTAATTATTTTTACGTTTACAACTGATACGACCGAATGTTGCATCAGTGATTATGAATATATTGTATCGTAGTGTTAGTAAATTGTATTTTGACAACCGATCGACTGTTTTGATCAGTGAAATTTCTGAAATATTCCAAAACTTATTTGAAAGAAGTCGGAGATCGAAGCCTTTAATATATCAGATAAATTGTAGTTTTGAAGAAGTATAATTGCTTTTACATTTGCTAATAAGAAAATATACTTTGTAGTCCGTCTTTCTTACACAGATAATAAAATATAAGCGAAAGGATAATTAACAACGTGTGATAAAGATAATTAACAAGTGTTGTGACAAGAAGTGGTTTATTGGAGACATACACAGAAAAATAATCCCAGATATCTAATCATAAAGTATTTCAAGGCACCATATTAAGAATGAGGTTAGTAGAATTAAATTGCTTAAAGGAGTAAATCATAAGTCGATGTAGGTTTTTATTATTGCTGAATAAAGATTTATATAATTTATACATATTATTACATATTTCAGAACAGACATTGGAGATATAAGTTACTGTAAAAATATTAAAAACATAAAATATTTATATTTTTGCTCCAATCGTCTGACAATGTCAATACCTTAATCGCGAAAGTAGAGACAGCAGAGTATGTCGACATTTTGGAAACAGTCATGCTTCCCAGTGCGCGAGCGAGATTTCCAGCAGAATCAACATCCGACCATTACGTTCGTACAGGACAACAGTGTTGTTCATAATGCTCACATGACACGTAATTGGTTCAATGATCATCTCGAGGTGGAAAAAATAGATTGACCTTGCAAGTCTCCTGACTTAAATCCTATTGAAAATTTGTGGGGAATTATGGTCAGGGAATGAAAATCCGGACAGCACAGAACTTGAGATGCATTAATCCTGCACATAAACAACGTATGGAACAGGCTTCGCGACCTGAAATATGCCAGCAAGTCAATGAGGATCAGATTACGGGTGATTGACAACAATGGCTTCTGGATTGATTACTAATTGTTATATGTGTTATATACATTAAATACATAATGTATTATGTGATATATGTGTTATGTTTATTTATGTAAATAAAAATATTATGTGTTACATTACATTTATTATATATCATATCATATTATATGAAATTGATTAATATTTTTAATATATATGTTCATCGACTTGTATCTCCAATGTCTATTCTGAAACATGTATTATAATAATATGTAATAAATTATATAAATCTTTATTCAATAATAAGAAAAACCTATGTCGACTTATGATTTACTCCCCTAAGCATCAATTTAATTCTACTAACTTCATTCTTAACAGATGTCCTGAAATACTTTATGAGTTACTTATTATATATATTTTTAGACATCTATTATTTTTCTATGCATATCTCCAATAAACCACTTCTCGTCACAAACACTGCATTGTTAATTATCCTTTCACTTATATTTTATTACCTGTGTAAGAAAAACGGATCACAAAGTATATTTTCTTATTAGCAAGTATAAAAGCAATTATACTTTTTTAAAACTACAACTTATCTGATATATTAAAGACTTTGATCTCCGACTTCTTTCAATTAAGTTTTGGAATATTTCAGAAATTTCACTGATCAAAATAGGTTGCGTCGATCGGCTGTCAAAACACAATTTACTAACACTATGATATATTCATAATCGCTAATTCAACATCCGGTCGTATCAGTTGTGAACGTAAAAATAATTAAGAACGAAACATAGATTTCTAAAATCGAACTCTAGCCATTCGTGCAACGCACTGTACCAAATGTAATATGCTCTAACGACTACTTTAATAAAAATCAGCTCCTCGACTGCGAACTGTTAGCTTTAGTTTTTTGTAAAAAAATTATGTAAAAGAAATGTAAGTAAAAAAATTTTTAATCTAAAAATTATGATGTAATTTCTTCACACACATATATAAAATAGAAAGCTGAAATATGCGGTTCTTGTCTCTTCTGTTTTTTTTGTACAGAAGGATTTTTTGATGACTGTACATGTCTATAAAAAATTACTGAATAGAAAATAGCTATAAGAATAGCTATCAAGAACAATATAGAATCGATGTTATGGAACAGGTACATGGAAGGATGAAAGAAAAAACAGGGATTAAAAAATACAAAATCATTTATTATTATTATTATTATTATTACATTAGTTTATATGTAATATTAAAAATATTTAAAAAAAAATTCAATCGGGCATCGAGCAATGACTCAGGTATCGATGGCTCAAACTCAGCGGTGTTTGGTGATTTGAGCATCAATAGCAGCGCTTTCTGGAAAAAGAGAACAAAAAAATCTTAATTGCTGTTCGTTTTTAGCAGAGAATAAAATGCATTAACACTAGTCACTATAAATGCATTTGTAAACAAAGAAGATACATACCGTTTGACTTATATTTGACCGACGTTGATGGTGATATTAGCGACTTTGATGAATTCTCCAGGACATTCTCAATATCTCGCTTTCTCCCTCGATGATGACGAGGGATGGTATCCCTTGCGCTTGATCGATTTTCGACGTATATATTCTTTTACTTTGTCCATGTCTTAACGCTGAAGCTCACGATTGAATGAAAAAATACACTGTCTATACACATTATATATAAGGTGTAGTAAAAAGAAATCTATTATTTTTCCAATAGATGGCTTTAGTAATCTGTATCTCGCGTTATATAAGTGCGATCGGGTCACGCCAAATGGCGTTAGAAAGATAAGATTTCGTACTAAAAAAACTTCTCAGACAGTTTTGTGATTGCTTGAGTCAGTATTGTTTGAGCGCGTGTCAAAGATGGACACCAACAAAGAGAAAATACGCCATATTTTACAGTTTTTCTTCGATAAAGGCGAAAACGCAAGCCAGGCGGCTGAAAATGTGAATAGTGTTTATGATCCTGATACTGTAACAGTCAATATCGCGCAATTTT
Organism: Trachymyrmex septentrionalis; assembly: GCF_001594115.1. Lineage (NCBI taxonomy): Eukaryota > Metazoa > Arthropoda > Insecta > Hymenoptera > Formicidae > Trachymyrmex > Trachymyrmex septentrionalis. The sequence continues at coordinate 798,590 of NW_017305977.1, read as the reverse complement.
GGTTTCGTCGATTCCGTTCCGGTAATTTTGATGTCAAAGATGCACCACGCTCTGGAAGGCCAATTGTCGAAAATGTCGATAAAATAATGGAAATCGTCGAGTCCGACCGTCATGTAAGCACTGTTTCGATTGCCCAGGAGCTAAACATTGCACAAAAAACCGTTTGGAACCATTTAAATAAGACTGGATATAAAAAGAAGCTCGATGTATGGGTGCCACACGAGTTAACGCAAAAAAACCTCATGGACCGAATTTCCATCTGCGAATCGCTGCTGAATCGCAACAAAATCGACCCATTTCTGAAGCGAATGGTTACTGGTGATGAAAAGTGGGTCACTTACGACAACGTCAAGCGAAAACGGTCGTGGTCGAATCGCGATGAGCCGGCGCAAACGGTGGCCAAGCCAGGATTGACGATCAGGAAGGTTTTGCTGTGTGTTTGGTGGGATTGGCAGGGAATCATCTACTATGAGCTGCTCCCCTACGGCCAAACTCTTAATTCGGACCTGTACTGTCAACAATTGGACCGTCTGAAAGAAGCAATCGCCCAGAAGCGGCCAGCTTTGGCCAATAGGAGAGGAATTGTGTTCCATCAAGACAACGCCAGGCCACACACATCGATAGTGACTCGCCAGAAGCTCCGGGAGCTTGGTTGGGAGGTTCTTATGCATCCACCTTATAGTCCGGACCTGGCACCAAGTGATTACCACCTGTTCCTGTCTATGGCGAATGATTTTGCTGGTGAAAAATTCGCCTCAAGAGAAGCTTGTGAAAATCGACTGTCCCAGTTTTTTGCCAATAGGGACGAGGGTTTCTATGAGAGAGGCATAATGAAATTACCTTCAAAATGGCAACAAGTTATCGAACAAAACGGTGCATATTTGACCTAAATCGGATCATTCTAACTATGCTAAATAAAGCCTTCAATTTAATGCAAAGATAATAGATTTCTTTTTACTACACCT
>NW_017305977.1:740988-796610 GCF_001594115.1 Trachymyrmex septentrionalis | reverse complement strand
TAAAGACGGCATCGAAGGAGGAGCTGAACAAGATCACAAAAAATAATTTTTTGAAGTGCTTCGAGGATTGGAAAAAACGTTGGCACAAGTGTATAATATCTGATGGGGATTACTTTGAAGGGGACAAAATAGATATTCATGAATAAATAAATAATTTTTGAAGAAACACAAAATTCGCGATACTTTTTGAACAGACCTCGTATAAATAACCAGCGATTATACATAACAAAAATAATGAATTAGTAAGAAAATGGACAATGCAAAAAAAACTTTATTAAGAATCATCTAGATATCCTTTTTACTAAAGCAGATAAAGGGAACAGTAGCTTCAGACAAAAATGATTATAAAGAAAGAATGGACACACACACACACACACACACACACACGCACACACACACACACACACACTGCCTATACACAGTGTCTTATATACTTGTCCAGTTCAAGTCTTTTTTAATTTGTATAAATAGGGCATATATTAGATGGAAATATTAAATAACATGGACTTCTACACTTCGAACAGTATTTGCCATCTATGGTTGCATGCAATTTGATAACATATTTACGAATAGCGTACATGTGTTCGATGTACGCTAATATCGTCATATATGATGTGTACAGAATTGACGAACCATCCATTGTATAATAAAAATATATCGTGCACTGTTTCGTCAGCACGTTCAGTGCCATTACTTCCTGAGGATACACTGCTTTGCTCTTAGTATCTTCACTCTGATACTCACATGATCACTGTTATAGTCGCTATCCTCCGATAATGACTGATGTGTCCTTATCATTGTTCATTATTGCCTCAAAATTCACATCTTCGAATACTTCGTTCGTTGACGACGTCTATCAGGTTTTCTTCTGGTATATGAACAATATGCACTATATTTTCTATTAATTATTCAGTATACTATACGACTTTAGGAAAGTTCTCTTCAAAACCGTATACTTCTAGACACATTCTTACGGTAACCCTTTTCTTCAACCGGAGTAGATATCGTTTTTTTCTAATTATTTTTTAGGTATGTTTCAAAATTATATCCTGATAAACTTAAGAAATTTAAAAATTCTAGAATTTCACTTACAGTGTTTCAATTCCTTTTATCTCATATAAAATTTTATCTCGTATAAAAATATAATTACTGATTTTTAATAGCAGCCAGATGTCGGCGCTCGAAATATCAATCATTTCTATTGCGACCAATCTTTATGTACTTTTAGACATGCCCTCATAAAAATTTACGAAAATACAATTCTATCGAGTTTCATTTACATTTACATTTTTACTAACCTTGAAATATATTGTTCGATTCCCCCCTTTGTCATGTCCCCTCCCAAAAAAGAATAAACGATTGAGGCTCTTTTATCAAGGGAAGAAAATATAGCGTTTCAATATCATCGATTTCGATAGCAGCCAGATGTTGGCACTCAATCGATTAATTATGAAACTTGGTCGTATTTATTTAAAATAATTAAGAAATGTTATTTCTAGAAAAATTACATTATGCCATATCTTGGCCAAAAAACGGTTGGAGCATATACCGGCGAATACCCTTTGTAACATTTTTCATTGTATAATCATTTATTTTTTGTAATGTTTTTGTTCATAGCAATATTCCCTTTTTGTGATGTTTTTTGTTGTCTTGTACGTGACTACAGTCCCAAAAATCTGAGATGTCTTACTGCCACTCCCGCATAATATTATACCTTCGAAGAATCTCTCGCGCCCCGCATTCTCCTTGGAGTTTCAGAGTTAGAACTCCCCCTATTACACTACTTTTATTAAATATTTATTTTACATTAATTATTTAGCAACTCATACGTGGCACCGCTGGTAGTTAAACGCGATTTCTGTCTCTCGTAAGTGAAAAATTATCTAGGATAGAATAAGTCACAACATTATGAGATTTCTAATATTATAAAATGATATCTTAAAAACAAGTGTTCAAAATTAAGCCCTAATGAAAATAAAATATTTTGATAATTCTCGTTTTTTGCACATTAAATTATTCTTTAAAATATTAAAAACTAAAATCTTTTTGGGATTATATAATAAATATATTGGATTATAAATGTAATCTATTTGGAATTTTAAATATATGACTTGTTTAACGTCTATTGCTGTAGTTGTATGCTCTTTATTATTTATATTTACTAAAATCTTTATTTAATATTAAAAACACGTTTATTGAACGTTGAAAAACATATTTTTGTATAATTATACATTAAAAAACTTTACGCGGTTACAGATGCATTAATTGTTTATATTAATTTTGATTCACACAAGGATCAATACAACTTTTTTTTGTTAATTAAGAGAATATTTAGAGAGAGATATATTCAAAAATAATTTATTAAAATTTTGTAATTTGTAATGTATAAGAAATCTTTTTTACTAAAAAGATAAATTATTGGAATTGTTACTCAGCTAACATTAAATATTCATAGAAAGTTCGGTTCGTATTCCCAATGTGTCGATTATTCCGGCAAAGTAAAAGAATCATTACACAATATACAAATGTCGATGCAATGTCCAGAATATTGTGTATAAATACTCTTTGTATATGTATATTATGAAAATTACGAGTAAGTGAGCAGTACACATCTCTGTCCACAGAGGACCGCGGCGAAGAGCGCGTATTTATTCGTTAATAAGAATCATTTGAGAGAAAATATAAGGAGCGCAGCACTTCGTGAATTGTGAGCCTCTAATTGGACTTAAAGATGAAAACACATTAAATGTAATAAGAATTACTAATTACGGACTGTCCAAATTAAAATAATGTAGGAAATTAGGCAAATGAGAGTTCGGTGCGGTACTTAATGCACAATCATCGATTCTATGTATATATAAATTATATTTTTGACTTGCTATATACTCGAACGTTTCAACCACTTCTTGGGGTCATCCTCAGCGAGATCAACAAAGAAAAAGAAATATAATAAAGAAATATAATAAATTTCCACCCTCCTGCATATCAGACAACTCCCTATTCAGCTGCGTATTTCCAAATGCTTCACCAACCGGTAACGATTACAATGGAATAAACAGATGCCTATGAGTTCTTAAGAATTAGTATTGAAAATATATTAGCTGAAATTAAGCAAATTTCAATGTCAATTTTACAAAATTTTTAACGAGATAACATTGTAGCTATAATCTGTATCGGCGTCAGAATTGTTATGATTTAAAAATTATTTCCAAGAATATAAAAGTGAAAACATAAATAAACACTACTATTTTATATATATATAAACAAAATATTACTAGGAGCCATGTAAAGTTACTAACACATGAGAATTCAAATTCTTAAAACTTATTCAGAATGTCCACATACGCATGATTGAGACATTCAATGTCTGATTGTAAATTTATACTATTTTTTTGTTTAATAAATAACATTTCAGATGTTAAACGTTTATTTTTCGGTATCTAGGATTTTTACATTTATCCAATCAAATTCGTGATCGTGACGCAATCTATGATCTGTGATTATTGATTTAGCAGTGGTGTTTTATTTATGTGATTCCTATGTTTTTTTTTTGGTTTTAAGTTTTCTGCCCGTTTGTTCCATATAGGTTGCGTCGCAATCCTTATATGAGATTTGGTACACTACATTTTTCTTTGATTCAATTGGAAGCACATCTTTGTGAACTTTAATTAATTTATTCATTTTGTTGAGACTATAAAAAGCTAGCTTAATATTTAAATCTTTGTTATATTTTTAAAATTTATGTTCTGAACATATGGAATCGTAATCCATGGAATGTTTTCCGTATCGTCAGTATTTTATTTTAAAGATTGTTTGTAATAAAGAGATTTTAATCGTGCATTTATATTATCAAATATAAAGTCTAATGAGTAATCGTTATTAAATGGAGTTTTAATGATAAAAAACAATATTCTCGTTGTGAAATTTCAGATGTGACAAAAGAAAAGCTCTATCAATCATTCCAATGACAACACTTCTTTTCTATAAAACAGGATATGAAAACATAAAATTTATATATTTCCCTGAAAAAATTGGTTTAACCAATCAAATTCCAGGGTGTTGTCATTATTGATAATTCACTTCAATAACATCCAAAAAATTTAGGACTTCTTAGAATTTCTTTTATTTTTCAGATAAGTCCTCATAATTTCAGCTGATAATATTTTATATATTAATTCTTAATAACCCATAGACATCTGTTTATTCTATTGTAATCGTCATCGGTTTTGGACCGTGGTAAAGCATTTGGAAATATGCAGCTGAGGACTCGTTTGATACACAGGAGGGTGGAAACTTTATTATATTTCTTTTTCTTCGTTGATCTCGCTGAGGATGACCCCAAGAAATGGTCGAAACGTTCGAGTATATAGCCAAGTCAAAAATATAATTTATATAAACAAATATATAAAATAAGGTTCGAAAGAATCTATCAGTGAAAAATGTAAAAAAGCCCATCAGAGCCTACATCAGCTGTTTGGACAGAAAATGCTTTATTTTCGTGTGAATGTAACAAAACGAATAAAATATACATTTCAACCCTTCAATTCGGGTCTTATCAATATAAAATGTAAATCGAAATTATATAAATAACGCAAATTCCAAGTTGATGACGATTCCCCACAATTTAGTTCGTTCTTTTTTATCCAAATGCCAAATTAGCTATATAATGAATAGCCCAATGGTTATCAAAAATATTAACTTATAAAATATTAACAATAATAATGTAAAAACTTACATAAAGTAAAACCGAAGTCATATACTATATATTGCGTCACTAAGTAGAATTACATCGCTCATCAGATTGTTAGATTTGCTGTGTAGTCATTAAACAAAAAAAACACGAAAACGAAAAATTAGAGGATTATTAAAATCATTTGTCTGAATTTTAATTTATCAACTTACATGTAAGCGTTTTCTCGCGACTCGACGTAAAGGTCTTGTGATGTCGACAGAGATACAATGAGAGTCAAAATAATAAAGTCATGTTATTAAAATAAAAATAAAAATAAAAACAAAAGAGGGTAAAACCCTCTTTGTCACAATTCTGTAAACAAATTTATATATAGTGAGTCTAAAGAATACGTATCATTCTATAAATTTAAACTTTGTTTCTGTTGCTTTATATGGATCGCTTCCGAAATTAGTCTTTTATTAAGTACCTTTTCCTCGTCTAATATCGTGACATTTTCCCAATCAAAATCATGTTGATGACACTTCTGTGTTCTGTTATATATATAGCATTACGGAATGCTATGTAGTGTTCCAATTTATGTGATTTCTATGTTCATTTATGCGTGTCTTCATTTACCTGTTTGGCTCACATATGACGCTTCACAAGCTCGACAATCAATTTTATATACAACGTCTGTGTGAGATAGCTTGGGACGAACGTCTTTATGACCCCTGATGAACCCCCTAAAATTATTAATCCCTTTATATGCCATGTGTATTAAGGAGTCTTTTAAAAAAATTTTTTGATTTTTTCTGATAAAAGTGGTATAAAGGAGATTGTAAAAAACTTGTGATTAATTTTACCTTCATTATTGTCCGTTTGTCTTATCTGTAGGTGTGTTACCCTAGACATTCCATTGTTTATATTTTTTTGACAACCTATTTTTGATTTCAGAGAATATGAGTTTCAATGGATATCCATTGTTTAAAAGAATTTTAATTATTAATTCGAAATTCTCTTGAAATAGGGTGGGACAAAGAAAGAGCTCTATCAATTAAATCAACGATTGTTTCCACTTTTTGGCATAAAGTATGTCTAGAAAAATAATTTAGATAATGACTAATAATTTATATATACATAAAATCAATGATTATGCATTACGTACCGCACCGAACTCTCATTTGTTTAATTTTCTACACATTAAATGTTAATTTTTCAAAATAAATTTTATTGAAAAACTAATTCACGGACGACCTGACCTGAAATTTTTGGAAAAATTAAAATTTTGTGAAATACATATATATGGAATATATATGGAACATTCTCGGAATATGTAACAATATACAAATGAAATTTTTTAACCGACATTTGAATGTTTCTTTTACATACCGTAAATATTTGGACTGTTTCTGGAATGTTTTTTTGTTGGACATTTTAAGAACATTTTATGAATATTTCAAGAATATTTAGCGTTTGCTGGGTGTATTGTAAAGTATAATTTTAAGATATATCATCCTTTTTAAATTAAATTCTGATTTTTTTTTTAATACTTGCACTTGTGCTTTTCCGTGATTTCACATTTATTACATAATTATAAAATAAAAACGTTATGCTCATATATAAAATGATATTTTCATTTTAAATTTATATCAAAAGAATAAAGAAAAGATTACGAATAGTAAATTATTTGATTATGTATAATTAAATTATACCTACTATATTCCCCCTTAATTAATTCTATATGTAACAATTGCCTTCTTGCGCGTGTGTATCCCTTCCCCATTTTCTCATTATGGTCGATGTCTATCGACCGACACAGTTGCTTGTGATAACGGTGGCGGCACTGTTCGACCAGCGCCCGTATGGAAAATGGCGGCCGCCTAACCGACAACGCACGATCTCCTGATGTGATTGTGAGCCGAGCGTGCAAGAGATTACGACGGAAAAGGGAGACTAACAACATTATTCGAAAGTGACAACAATGGCAATGTCGAATCTCTACTCGAAGATCTCTACTAAGCCAATGAAGCGTTTTCAGGACAACGTCGCGGTCAAACAAACCAATGCTTGGATGAACGGTGAGAGAAACAAAAATAGAATGAAGAAAAAAAAAGAAAAAACAGAGAGACTGCTTTCACTTGATGTGTGTGCGAATGAGTGAGAGTGTGTTGTTTATACTTTGCACCTGTTTCATGAAGATAAAAACCTTGTTTATGATTATCAAAATCTATATGAGATATGCTGGAAATCTGTATTTATAAAGAAAATCCTATTATTTAATATAACAAAAACTCATGTACGGGAGGACAGGGGCACTATGAATCATAGGGTACCATGGGTCATCGACTGTTTAGGGTAATCCAGAATGTTTAAATTAATGTAAATGATATACGATTGTTACTCTGTTGATCATACTTCGTATCTAAAGTGATTAAACTGCATTGTTTTGGAACGCATGTGCCATTAATGATTTTTGTAGTACAAAAATAATTTTAAAATAATTTAGAAATGCTTTAATATTGTGTTTGTAGTAAAAGATACACGTATATTTAAGATTAAGTGCAAATTTCTATTCATCTTGCATCTTGCTACATCAACAAATAATCATCTATCACTTAAGTTCTTGAATATATACTGTTTCATTGTTTTCCATAGTATTCGGGTCACACAGAAAACAAGGCAACTAATAAACTAATGTATGCGCTAGAATGTGTTGGCAGCTTATAAGTCTAAACAATTAATCTTATTTTACCTTCATAAGTTCTATATTCTATATATGTATATTATATATATGTATCTATTTCACTAATCAGTATGGGTTTATTTATGGACTTTTTTTTCTATTAGTTATGTTTTATTGTATTCAGTGACTATGCTAACCCTGTAAGTTAACTGAAATTTCCTTTTCAACTTTTATCATTGTCATTTCTTGAATAAACTTACTATTATATGTGACCTATGGATATGAGACATCTTGGGCCTTTCTTTAAAAATATGTTTTTATTTTTTTCCCCCAAAAAACCAATCAATATTTATCAAATAACTCAATGCATTTTTAAATATACATACATTATATACATACATTATATTTTTTAATTATATTTAAAAAATGCGACAAAGCATCTCATATTTGAGAATTTAAATTTTTGTGGCTCATGGTATCCTGGTCTCCACTATTCTTTTGTTTATGCGTACATTAAAAATTATTTTGCTTTCTTCGGAGAATAATTCGCACGAATATGCAGTGAAAATAAAGTGCATAAAATCGATTTATATCAAGCTAAAGATTTATATGAGTAAAAATTGTTTTTATCGTTATTGATGATAAATATCTTGTGATCTCAGATTTCAAAATTACAGTGTTAATATAAAAAAACATTCTCAAATATAACACTACATTATTAATAAACAGGGTTGCTTCAAAAAATGAATTTTGAAATTCCATGACTTTTCCAGGTTTTCCAGATGACAGTGGAAAATTTTCCCCCACCAATATCAAATATGTAAATTTTAACATTTAGAAGCTTAACACTTTTAGCAGTATATTAAAATTTTGGATGCAAATTCAGACCAACAAGAAATAAATAAGTATTGGAAAAAAGAATGCTACTATAACGGAAAAGGATGATAATTAAATAAAAATACTGAAATAAATGTAAATTTTAATTATTTCATTAAAATTGTTTTGATCATTTTAATTTTAATTTTAGAGCTTGAAGTAAAAAATATATTTAATAACATATGTATTTTAATTAAATAAATAAATAATAATGATAACAAAATTTAATTAAAGTGAATTAAATTTCGTACTAAATTGTATGGAAAATAAAACAAAAAAGAAACTTGATATTGTGAGAAATGTCTAATTTTTACATTAAAAAAAGATAATCATATTTGTTAACATACTGATGCATAGTATATATACATAGGGGCTGATTCTGTAACTCTTGATCATTGATATTATGTTGAGTAAAAAAGCTGTGCAATGATATCAAGGACTATCGTTAAGACTTAAAGAATCTGTCCCACAGTTTGCAATAATACTGACTAAGAATATTCCCCCCCCCCCCCATACTGATTAAGAAAATTAGTATTTGATTATAAGTGTTAGATACATTATTTTCAAAAATTATAACAATTGTTTGGTAGAAAACCATTTTAAGGGAATTGAGTAAAGTTAAAAATTCCAAACTTTTTTATTCTTCCCTTACTTTTTCCACGACCACTTTTAAATTTTCAAAACTTTTCGTAGTTTTCCATATATGTGATAACCCTGATAAATCAATTATTAAACAATAATAGGGGAAATTTATAAAAAAATTTTGTCTAAATAATGAAAGATGACTTTAATATATCGCAAACTTTACGAGATATTTAATATTTTATGTCAATGTGTGCTAGAATAAAGTATTAAATAATGAATAAAATGCCAATTTGAATCAACACTGTTATTAGTGTGTATTTTATACCATTTATTCAAAATGAATAGTAAAGCGTATACATTTCGACCTACGGTCAAGGTCCTCTTCAGTATAAAGACAATTAATTAAAATATTAAATGCGAATTATATAATGATAGCGCATACAAGTATAAACTATTAAAGTATAAAATACAAAAAACTGTGATGGTAATGTCCAAGTTAATCTTAGTCATCAAAGTAGTAAACTTATAATTACTTTTTACTAAAAAAGAAAAATTATTTTAAATACGAAGCGTCTTATCGGTCCGAATCTTAAGATGTTGAACTACTATCTAATATATTCATTTAAATTGAATTAATATTTCAGAAATAAATTGAGAGCCGATGAAATTGTCGGATTCACACAATCAATCTGAAACAAATAATCCTCCCAAATTCTCCCAAATCTTAAAAAACTGTAATAAACTTATTGCGAAAAATATTGCCTCGGCCGGAAGTCAAACCCGGATCTCTTGCATTCCGTGCGAACGTCCTAAGTCTTTAGACTACCGAGACCTTAGCAACATTCTTCACAATAACCGATATATATAGAGAGTTACGCATGTATAGGCGAGCGTTTATAAACAATATGATTGGAAACGAGACCGTTTATATTAAAACTTTAAATACGAAAAAAATTATTTTGTTTTGAATCGAACGACCCAAAGGAATTAAAAAATATTTTTAATTGCTAACATAAAGTTATCCACATAAAATATGATAAAATAAACTTACATGATTGTCAAGATTGGACTGTTTCTATAAGGTTTTTTTGTACATGTTCCATTAGACTGTGTAATACAATTATGAATAAATTAAAAAGTTAATATAATTAATAATATATTTAATATAAATATAATTAAAATCAAACTTTAGTTTACTTACATAAAATTAAATTAAGAGTTATTAGACACGACATAATTTGGTAGACGGATGTAAAATGAAAATTGAGAGAAACAGTGGACAACAGAACATGTACTTACAAAGATGATAAGTATAAATAATAAATAATAAATAGCAAAGGATAAACGATATAGATTGGAAGTATTACGTCTGAAAATAAATCTATATATAAAGTATAAAATATCTCGTAAACTATTGATTTTTTGATATCTCTATTTTAGTAGTTTTATGTACAGAATAATTAGAGAAATCATACTATGTAAAAAAATCATATAGTTTCATTAACAAAGATCGTACTTTTACGACGACCTACTTTTTTGGCGTCTCCATCTAGAAAAAAAGCGATATGACTAAAACACATCGCCCTCGAAATCGTTCCATTTTTGTCTGAAACGTATCTTCCACATTTTTCGAAATATTTGTTTGTTAAAATTAACCTTTATCGTATAGTATAATAAAATTAACCTTTATAAACAAGATCGAGTCAGTGACTGAACGATTCCTGTTCATGCAAGTTTCTTTGAGTCTTTCGGTAATTCTAAATTATACTACATTTTATTATTTTCCAAAATTATTTTTCAATATTTATTCTAGAAAATTGAAAGTATGTTGGATAATTTTTAGAAATTTTTTAAATCATTCTGCATAGGTGAAAAAAAAATGGACGGCTTCTAGTGACTCATGTTTGGATGAGACACTAAATTGTACCTGTATTGTAAGGGTTAAAATGAATCACTCTGTATGTGTGTGTATGCATATGTCACAGTCAAAGTGTTAACTTTAGTAAATATATACACTTTCTAGTCAACGTATACATTGACTACAGCAGATTACAATACATTTATACTTTTACTGAATTAACATTTTGATCGTGATACAGGATGGGCCATTTTAATCGCCCCAGATGAATATCTCAGAAACTAAAAGAGATACAAGAAAAAGTTTTATATAAAAGTTGTAAGTTTTCTTGGGGGAAAGAAGGTGGAAATAATGCATTTTGAATAGGGGGCACTGTCACAAGGTCAGGTCAAAGTCAATCGAATATAGTCATTCGAACTGTGCGCCGAATTCACGCCGAATTGGTTTTCCAGACTTATAAACGCAATTAAACTACTATAACAATATCATAAATTAAATTAAATTAAATTGACAATTTTTAATTATTTGATGCTCAATCAGGCATCGTATTAGAAAGGTGTTAATGTGCTGAAAAATTGTAAATAAATTTAATAAGAAAAATCAAATGAAAATCAAGCAAAATCACGTTCAATTATTATAACAAGAAAATTAAAATAAACATTCTTCTGGACAACATTCTAAATAATGTATACTGATGGTAAATAATATGATTAGTGTAGTATCGAAGATAACAGATATTGTTTTGAATTTTACAGTTTTTATTCAATTCGTGAAAAAAAGAGATGTGTTTCAAATGTGCTCAGAATATCCCAAAAATATACAAAATATTGAATTTAAGATTTTATCTGATTTGACTTAACGTTTCTAATACACAGCTAAAATTATTTGTTGAATTTAATATTACATTTTCAACACAATTTTAAATGATTTAAATTTTTTAGTGGATTTTTAAACTTGATACAATGCATCACAAAAAATTATATGATATATGTTAATAATAAAATAATATATAGTGTTTGCAAAGATAAATAAAGTAATTAAACAAAGTGTCTTAGAACCGCAAATATGAATATGCAGCTGAATAACGAAAACTTTATCGGTTTGAGCTGGATCTTAATGTGTGCATCATATCTTCGGAGTGAATTTGTATACATATCTAGTTCTGCCAATTGTGTGCAGAAGTATTTTTAATATTGAAACGTAATTACAAGCTGAACTGGGATAGTGTAATATCAAAAGTTAAATTGACAAGCAATTTTAATAATACTCATGCTAAATTATTAATTTAAGATACTTATTAACATTTAATATTGTTAAAATGCTTTTCATTTTAATTTGTAATATTATTACCCCAGTTCAGCTTATGATTACGTTCCAGACAAAATGATTTTGACGCGCAGTTTATAAAACTGAATATATATTTGCACAGTTTATAAAACTGGATAAATTCACAACGAAAATATTATTGAAGCACTAAGATCTGAATGAATCGAGTTATTAAATCGAGAATCTCTGTAAAGAATTTACTACAAAATGTTGACAGAAAGATATAGATTTGATACGAAATCTCGCTGTTATATATAATATAATGCTCTTGTACAAAATGCTGGTAGCAATATATGTTAGTCAAGTTTCTCAGGAAAATATGATGGCAGATTTATGATAAAAATCATGTAGACTATATAGTTTAATCAGACATCAGAAATAGAATGACATCTACATTTAGCAGATTCTGCACAATTTTTGCGCTATTCTGCTGTTAGATCAGCAATTTTATAATCAATTAAGAATTAGCTTTGTCAACAAAACACAAGCTTGATGCAAATACTGTTGATTAAAATTTGTTAGCAATTTCTGATTGAATTTGTTGCCAATTTGCAAACATATTGCAAATTTGCTTATTAAAAATATAAATATATACTTAGTTTTAGAAAAATCTAAACAAACTTCACTTCAATTTCCATCAATTATTTAACATTTACATATTAATTAAAAATTTGAATATATTGTATTATTTATTGCAAATCTTACGATTACTTTGCTTTGAGCTCATCACATAGCTATCTGTCTTTTAGCTCATGATATAGAAAGCGACTTCAGAATATAATGTCCTAATATTTTTTTTATTTTTTATGTTTAGTATATTTGATTTATCTGACATAATAAAAAGTTTTTTTTTGTAATTCTAGCGGAATCTCCAAGTAATACATCAGATTCACCATCATCAGTGAGTCTACTCTCTTCATCTATTGTATTACAACGTGAAGGAACTACAGTCAATCAACCATTGAGTGCACCTGCATCACCTTTGTCTTCCTTACCCGTGACTCAATTAAATTTACCATCACCTGGAGATTGCACCCAAGATCCTAATTGGCAAGCAACAAAACCTACAGTTCGAGAACGAAACGCGGCTATGTTTAATAATCATCTCATGGCCGATATTATATTTATCGTTGGCAGTCCAGGTACTTGTTCAAATTACCTTATGCTTTTTCTTAATTACTACTATCCCAAAATATTATATCGCATATATTAATATCATAGGTCACACACAAACAATACCAGCACATAAATATGTTCTTGCTACTGGCAGTTCTGTATTTTATGCTATGTTCTACGGAGGGTTACCTGAAAATAAAAGAGATATAGAAGTGCCTGATGTTGAACCAGCAGCTTTTCTTGCGTTATTGAGGTAAAATACAAGAAGCCTAAAATAATTTGAAAGCACTTCTTGTTCAAAATTACTAATATTATGCCAAAAAAGTTGTTTGATCTTTTAATCTTCTAAAGAACTGAAATGGTTTTCTCCGGCTCACATTATGCTATTTGTTATTATAAAATATGATGTATACATGGTGTAAGAAAATAGTAAATAAGTATACAGAGTGGATTTTTTAATCAATCCACTATCTGAAAATATCTCAAAATATCTCTTTAATAAAAAAGATGTTTTAGATAAAAGTTATTCAGTTAGGGGAAAAAAAGATGGTGATTTTGATTAACCTTAAGAAGAAGCTCTCAAGGTTATCATCTAAAATTTTAAATTGAAATTCTCATTTTTTATTTCATATTGTACAAGACAGATGTGCGCGCTATTTAACTTTTAATATTATACAGGGTTAAATGGCCAAATTAAAAATATGAATTTAAAACCTCAAAATAAATAAAATTTGTCCCTGGAAGTATGCTCACAAACGCTTCGTTCAAGAGATATTGACTTCTGAAATTACAGAACTATAGGAATGGGTAATTGTGTGAAAAATATTTCTTGTTTTCGTTTTGAAGGTTGAAGTTCATTAATAGGTTTTCGTTTACAAAGCTCGTAGCTATAACTTGTAGTTCGTAGCTAGTTGGTTGAATGCTTTTGTGGAATAAACTTAATCATCTCTCGTACGTATTCTAATAATGAATATACCGATATGGTAATTTTTATATGGATTTTGTGACGGAAGTGCTAACGCTGCTCGCCATAAATACACTGCGCGATTTTCGAACAGAAGATTATCGAATAAGTCAGTATTCTTTTTAATATTTTAACGACTGAAAGAAACTGAATTATTTAATATAGTTTTCCGAACTGAGTTTTTGCACTACTGCACAATGAAAGAACAGCCATTATATTGCAGCATTTCGACCATCAACAAGTATCCAAAGATCTGTTAGGAATTTCATCTACAATCAGATGGAAGATACTTTCAGCCGTTTTCAAGATATCATCCGTACTATCTTCAATGTGAGTATTTATTACCGGCTAACATGTCATGCAGGAAAGCGATTAGTTTTTAAATAAAATAGGTAATGATCCACAATTTTCACAAAATATTTTGTGGATAAATGAGGCTATATTTATCAGGCAAAATATTCTCAATTAAAGAAATAGTCATTTGGTCATATGAAACTCCTCGAGCAATCCATGAAAATTTTCAATGTAATGTATGGATAGGAATATTTTAGGCAATATTTTAATTGGACTCCATTTTCTGCCAGCTCGCTTGAATACGAATGGATTTCTCGCATTTTTATAATAATGAATTTTATGACCTTTTGGAAAAAATTCCTTTGAATATGAGTGAACTTCTGGTTTCAATTGGATGGCTGTCCTGTTTCACTATGGCAGAGGTCCTCGACAGTGGCTTAATATTCATTTTGCCGGAAGATGAATCAATTGTGCTGGACCTGTGGCTTGGCCTCCGCATTCATCGGATTTAATATCATTAGATTTTTTGTATGGGGTACTTTGAAGTATAAAAAGTGTATGGAGTGCCTGTTAATGACCTTCAATCTTTAAAATGAATAATTGTGCAATTATGCGAAGAAAGACGCACAATATCAATCAATACCAATCGTTCTCTCATCGATAGTTGCAATGTTTGTCTCCGGGCTAGAAGCCATCATTTTCAACAAAATATTTAATAATTAAATTTTTATTATTGTAGAGCAATAAAGAACAGGATAGACCTTATTGCGACATCATTCATTCTTACAATTCTGTAACTTCAGAAGTCAATATCTCTTGACGAAGTGTTTGTGAGCATACTTTCAGAGGAAAATTTTGTTTGTTTTGAGGTCTTAAATTCATATTTAAAGTTTGGCTATTTAATTTGGGAGCACCCTGTATATTTACACAAAAAGTATACATACTTATAAGTTTACAAGTATACAGATCAATCACAAAAATCTAACCTTTGTGAGCTGTCAAAGCATCTTATGCTGACAGTCTCACAACACGAAGTGAGCGAGAAAGAATCAACCACTATTACGGAAAAACGGCAATTAAATTTTTTATATGCCTTTTTTTATATGTAGGATTCATTCATTCATGTAACTAACTTCAAAGGCTTTTTCAAAATATTACTCTTTAAATCTCGTGCAGTAAAATCTCCAATTCGAAGAGACTGAAAATTTAACCTGTCTTGAAAAAAGAGTGAAAATATATGGCTATTCTCATTTAAGAGTTTTTCACTCTTTTTAAAGTGAGATTTACTTTTTTAGAATAAGATTCATTCCGAAGGAGTGAAATCTCAGTCCCTTTTTTGAAGTGAAGTTCCATCTACTCTGGTATTACACTCCAAAAAAGGGATTGAGCTTTCATTCCTTTGGAGTGAATCTCATTTCAAAAGAGTAAATCTTATTTTAAAAAGAGTGACATTTTGCCACTCTTGAACGAGAATAATCATATTTTCACTTTTTTCAAGACAGGCTAAATTTTCAGTTTTTTCAAGTGAGATTTCACTCCCATGAGATTTAGAGAGCATAATAAAATTTTTTTTTATTAAGTACTTTAAATGTTATAATGCTTAAAAGTTAAAAGATTATTAATCAATGCACTATTTTAAAGCAATTAAGTTAGACAAACAGAAGATGATGACATGCTTCAAGTTCAGATCGAGGTAATCTTAAATTAAAAAAAAATACATTTTCCATTTTAATTCTTTTAACACTATCCAGGAATAATGGCGTGGACATAACAGCTTGTGTTCCTTTTGGGATGCTTTATTAGCACAAGTTCCTCTCCTGTTGTCTCTCATGATGAGGTATAATAAGAAATATATTTGAAATAAGGTAGAATAAAAAATTTAAGCTGAGCTTGAATTTAGTATCAAAATTGATCAATCATCCTTTCTTCATTGCTTTAAGAGGATCCTAAAGTCGTCTGTTTTATCGACTCAATAGGATTTATACACATACGATTTATATGCCATTGACACTTCATTACATACGCTATGCAGGTAGCTCAGACTTCGCCGCTCAATGATCACTTTCTGAAATTCTGGGAGTATCGACAAAAGTCGAAAATGAATAATATATTCCAAGTTTTTTATAATTTATTAAAAAAGAATTAAATCGGAAGGGTTGTGTAATAGAATGTTTCAATAGAAAAATTAAACAATCCTGAGCTACAATTTTATCGATTTCCTAGATGTTTATAGGAAGAAGAGAGAAAAAAAAAAACTATGTTCAACTAAATAATATTTCAAAAAACGGTACAAAAGTAAATGGACAAATAAAAGTCACACATGGTTCATGTTGTGCAATTATAGTATGTATGTGTTTAAAAAAATTCATTAATTTTAAACGTTTCGACACCTCTTCCATCATCAATGAATTCAATTGATAAGTTTCAAGATATTCTCAACTCCAGCTTGAAAGAAAGCAGAACACATCATTGCCAAATGAGTGTGTGTCACTTGTTTAAATTTTATCTCCATAAATATACATTAACAATAAAAATGACACGCTCACTAGTCAGAGTAAAGAAATCCTGACATGAACCACAAATTCAAGAAATTACATAATTAATATACAAATAATCTTACGTTAAAATTCTCCTTGAAGGAATTATAGTGTTACCATTATGAAATTCAAAGTTACAATGACATACAAAGACAAAGGTTAATCATGTACAATTCGAGGCGGATCATTTTCCCCACCTTTTTTAAAAAGGTATGCCTTTTATAACGTTTCCGAAATTAAGTCTTTTGTAAAAAAAACATTTTATGTCTAGTATCTTAACATTATTTCAATTGAAAACGTAATTATAATTCCTTTTATGTTCGCAATTACCGAATCGATATTGGTGTTTCTATTAATATGGTTCTTGTGCTCTGAAATTCTTTAATAGTATTTAATTTCCGTTCGGTCTGTTTAACAAAGAAGGAATCACAATTTTTATAAAATATTTTATAAACCACGTTCTTTTTCATACAATCCGGAAAATTGTGTACTCCTCACCGTGATGAAGTAAATGGCAAGTAAAAGTGAATCAAGCATTGACAACATCGAATCAAATCGAATTGAATCTATATGACATGTTGAAAACGGATCTTATCGAATCTGAAATCTTTACGCCAATCGAATCGAATAGAATTTTTTTTATTCGAAAATCAAATTCGAATCAAACTTTCATACTTTGACAACTAAAAAAAATTTTAAAGCTGAAAAAAATTTATTTTTAATGTACAAGTATATCAAAAAGTTGATAATGTGACATAAATATATTAAAAACAATACTTTTTGGTAATACCTGCACGTTGAAAATGACTCATTTTCTCGTTTATAAAAAAAAATCTGGATTGTCATTGAAAATACTTTATTATTTTTTAAATTAACTTTTATTATATTTCTAGTGCTTTTAATTAACTTTTATTATGTACTATTTATTCTGTTTCTAGAACAGTTTCTAGTTACATGAAATATCACATTATAACTAGGACTCTGATTTTATTCCGTTTTTCGAAGATACATGTAAACGTGAAACATCCATTTATATTCACTTTCAGAAAAACGGTTATTTGTAAGTAAATGTTTACACGTATATAATTAGCATATCCGTTTATTAGAAACGTTTTTCTGAATATACGTGTTTTAAGGGCTTGTGATATTATATATTTGAACGAGAATACATTTACACGTACATTTAGTACATATTTCTATGAAAACTGTATACATGTAAATGTATTTTCCTTTTAAATGTATAATAGCGAGCCTTACTTCTCATACAGCACCAAACTTCTAAAGACGTTCATACAAATATTCATTTTAAAAATGTACAAATATTTTTAAAACGTTCATACACGTTCTATTAATGTCGTGTGCTACCTGGGTTAAAACAAGTATATTCAGAAAAACGTTAATAAACGGATATATTAATTATACATGTAAACGTATTTTCATTTAAATGTATAATAGCAAATTCTAATTATAACATAATAATTATTGATAAATAGACATCGAATTTTTATGCAGATACCTTTCGCAGACATTCACAAAATGTACAAATTTGCACAAATATGCAAATATGTACGATATGTACAAATAAATATTTTTAGAATGCTTTAGACTATCGGGAAAGCCACTTTTGCGGCTTTTGAGTGTGGTTTAAAATATCATCATTTTTGGTGATATTTTCAATACTAATATTGTATTAAACATAATTGTATACATGTTGTCCAAAATATATAAAAATATATAAGTATTGAAAAATATACAAAAAAATTAAAATATAAAAAAACATATAAATTATAAAACAAAAAAAATGCAAAAAATAAATTTAAAAAAATCAAATAAAGAAAAATAAAAAAGGAACTACAAATTTTTTACGTCCATGTTGTTAGCTCTGGTAATGCTACAGAAAAGTTCTGAGTCTATACGTTTATTAATATATTCATTCATGTTATTAATATTGCGCTTAGGACCCAAAATTTTATAAATCTATGCTCAGATTTGGAATCAGCGATATCAAAAACTCTCAAAATATACTATTTTTGAGAAAATAAACATTTTTTATATTTGATCATATGTTTCTTGCCGGGAAAG
The DNA here is from genome assembly GCF_001594115.1 of Trachymyrmex septentrionalis. Lineage (NCBI taxonomy): Eukaryota > Metazoa > Arthropoda > Insecta > Hymenoptera > Formicidae > Trachymyrmex > Trachymyrmex septentrionalis. The sequence goes on along the minus strand of NW_017305977.1, from coordinate 777,617 downwards.
TTACTTTGTGGCTCTGCACAAATCTCGAAATTTTGCGCCATGTACAATATATGTTATTTATATAGAAAAATTTTGGAAAAAAAGAATCACTATTTTAATGAAAAAATGCCGGCAGTCTAAAAGTTAATAAGAGAAATTTCTATTTTGATGTTATTTTCTAAATTGCTTTCTAGAAAAATATGAAGTTTGAAATATTAAGAATGACTATTGATAAATTAGAAACATTTAACGCATAAATCTTCATATAAGAAGAAAACAAATAATAACCGCGTTTATAATGTATTGTTGTAAAAAAACTAAAGACTATTTATTTTGCAATGAAAGAAATGTTTTGTGCGTATAACCATTCAACTATACATTTTGTTGACATGTTAACTAACAAAAACTTTCTTATTTTTTCATTTAAAAATTGTGTTGTTCTAACTAAAATTTTTGTTGTTTCAACCAAATTTATTGTTTTAATTAAAATTTGATTGTCATAAATTTTGGTTATTTTTTTTGGCCAAATACAATTTTGCCAATACAATTTTTAAATAAAAAGTAAGAAAGTTTTTTGTTACCATCAATAAAATGAATAGTTATACATACAAAACGTTTCTTTTAATGTATTGAAACTTAATTTAAAGCTAATTGTTACGCTAAATTTATACTTTTATTTCAGTTTTATTAAATAAAATAAATAGCATTTTAAAAAATAAATAGTATTTTCTTTACAATGCAAGTCAATCAGCGCACGTGCGCGCGTATGCACGAAGATGTGCGCTAATACAAGATTGGTCACAGGAGATATATAAGGAACAGAGAGAGAGAAAGAGAGGGGGGGAGAGAGAATCGCGCATAAATAAAGCATATAAAATAGATGAGTGATTCGAAATCATCGATGATTTGAAATTTCAAAGTTATTCGATTTCGAATATCTCAGATTCGATTCGAATTCAAAATAATTCGTATACTTCTAACGACAGGAGGATTCACGAAACATTGGCATTAGTAATGGATAAAAATACTGTGATAACCCGCAAATCTTTTGGTATTTTGAAAATATCCTACACTTTTTTAAATCAAATTATTTTAAATAATAAAACAATTACAATATAGATCATAAAAATTTAATATTTTATTTGTAAATTAAATAAAATAAAGTTATCTCCTGTTAAAAAAAAAACTGATTTTAGTACTTTTACATAGGTATTTTCATATTTATAGTATATAAAAAAAAAAAAAAATTTAATTTTAAAAATGTAAGTAATCTTGTACTTCTCTTTATGTTGGCTTTGCCAGCACAGGTCTTTGAAAATTATATATAAATAAAAAATTATTCTTTTTTATCGCTCATTACACATAAAACAAGGATAATATGATACAATAGCACTGATAGCATTCTTTAACTACAGACCCAACCTACGTTCATGTTTGGCATTACGAACGTCGCATTCATTACACAATCATTCAGCTTTTTCCAAACTAATTCTTTATAATGTTTAAGATTTTACAAAAAACGATATTGGCATTAAAGAGATAAAAAAAAGTTTAATCTTCGTTTTCGGCCGAATCTTTTATCTTGACGCAATTGAATTAAGAAATAGTAAAAATCTCAATTTTAAGAATTTTTTTTATATAAACTCCACAAACCGTATTAATGCATATATATATTTTAAATCTGGAAAAAGATTTTCAAATCTGTATAAAAAAAAAAAGAAGAAATTGCGACACAAAAATTATTGCATTTAATGAGTAAAATAAACGATTATAAGATCCCCTTAAAATAGTAAGTTAACTAAACGTTTACATGTTAACTTTTAAGTCTCATATAAAATACTTGTATTATATAAAAATATTTTCTTAGTGTTTTGAAAAGGTTTTGAATCAATAACATGAATACAAAATAAAAAATAAGAGTTTCAATTTAAAAAATTTTAGATGTCCTTGATTTAATCTTGAGAACATTTTTTTTAAGGCCAATTAAGATCAGTCTTTTTTACTCCTAGTAACCGAATAACTTTTATCTGAAACATTTTTGTCTCAAACTTAAGAATTTTGAAATATTTTAGTGGATTGATTAAAATAAACCAATATAAACAATTTTTATTATCAGAAGAAAATTATATGATATTTATCATGATGATTCATGATTATATAATACGATATTCATTATTCAGCCTTTCTAAAGATAGTTATAGTTTATATGATCATAATATTTGTTCTTTTTTTTTAGATATATGTATTGTGACGAAGTGCAGCTAGAAGCAGATACAGTTCTAGCGACATTGTACGTCGCGAAAAAATATATAGTTCCACATCTGGCACGGGCATGTGTCAATTATTTAGAGACGAGTCTTACAGCAAAAAACGCATGTTTGCTTCTGAGTCAATCTCGCCTATTTGAAGAACCTAATCTCATGCAACGTTGCTGGGAGGTGATTGATGCACAAGTAAGTCAAATGCAACGGACGCTAAGAACCATTACTTTGAGTGACAAGAACTTGGACAGAACGCTCGAAGATGACTCAAGTCCTTTCAGTGACTCAGTCAATCATATTTCGAGTTTACATTCTTGCGTTTATGACAATAAATTTGACAATTTGCGATATCGACGTACCTGTAAAAGCAGTGGCGGATTGAACGATGACAATTGCGAAGGTTTCAAAGGCAGATCGATACCACATTGTTTGAGTCTCTCGGAAAACGATTGCTGTACAAACATTCTCACAGATGATAATTTGTCTCTTTCGCTTTTTCGAACACGAAGTGAACCTTATTTTCCGGATAATAAGTTAGATCAGATTGAAGTCACACAAAATATTATGTATCAGGATAATTTAATAGATGAATTCGAGCGCGGTAAAATCGATCATAACGATATCTCTAATACAGCAATATTAATGAAATAATCAGTTGGAAAAAATATTATATAATTTTTATATACAATTATATTGAATCTCTTAACTGCATGATTGCATATTTATAGAATAATATTATTTGTTTTATATCTTTTACAACTCAATTTGTATAATGTTATTTGTCGTAAACACTTCTCTAAATAGGGGATTTTAATTAATATTTATGTTTAATTAAAGAATATTTTGTAGAAAGTGCACGACTAATGAAACAATGCACATTTGCATGTTTTAAAGATATAATATATCAATTATATAGTCTGCAAAAAAAGTGACTGGAATTGGAAACTTATACTTTCCGTATAAAAATGAACATGATATACATATGAAACAGTATAATAAGGTCAATAATCATATTTAAGAATACAATTATAAAGTTTAAATGGCATTTTTCTCATTTTATTATAATTATTTTTTGTAATAAAAAATACCTGCTTCTTATTGAAATAATATTTCATCCAGGTTCTAAATCGCCGCCAAATTTTCTTTTGTATTACTTTCAAATACAATATAGAAAAATCTATAATTTTAATAATTTTTTTAATTTTTTACAAAATATGTATAGAGAAGATTGGGATCAAAAGTAACACGGGTAACAGTTGTAACACTTAAAAAAAAAAACGTTATAAACAAAATATGCAAGTATAAAGAAGAAGTAGAAGTTTGTAATAAATATATTATAAACTTCTATCTCTTCCTTACGCTTTTGTATTTTGTTCATAACGTTTTTTTATGTAAGTGTTACAGCTTACCCGTGTTACTTTTGATCCCAGTTTCCCTTAATACATCCCTACGTTTTTTTCAAATAAAAATAGTCAACAAAATTAAAAAAAAAAAAGATATTTTTACAAATATTCCGCAAGTATTTATATAAAATATTGCATATTATATGTATATATCATCTTCACAACTGGTCACTGACAATAGTTCTAATAAATTTTTATTTTTCTTTAAAGATTTTATGTTTTAATATAAATATCAAACAAGTTCATAGATATATTTAATTATAACATACTAATATTAATTTTTGTTTTAAAAACTGCAAATTTTTTTATTGTTATTAGTATTTTTTTGTCAAAAATAATTTCATACAGATCTTTGTATTAAGTGTATTAATTAAATAAAACAAAAAATTTCAATAAAATTGGTCGTTTTTAATAATGGAAATGTTATATTTTGTGACAAATTTTGCAACAATTCCTTTCACATAGCATATATGTATAATAATAACATATATGATAATAAAATATAACATATATAAATATATACAATATAAAAATATTTTATAATTTTAAGATATAAAATATTTATATACTTTAGTAATTATTTATTTCTACGTAATTAATTTTTATAATTATTTCATGAATTGTCTTAGTTATCTTCATAAAAACATTTCAATCTAATATATTGATACTTATTCATAATTTTTATATTAATATCATTAGTATTTATCAATGGTATTTATTATAAGCCCTATTATAAATATTAACACGAACGGATTAAATGAAAATATAAATATAATGATTGTTGGGACTTAGGTTTGAAACTATAAAATTTATTAGAATCGGGTAGATATACAATTTAAGAAAAGTAAGTGGAGTAAAATCGGCATTCTATACTCTATAATGCACGAATAGAAAGTAAAGAATGGGGAAGTAAACAGTGTCATGGCAATCATGATGTAAAAAGACAAGGTATATCATTGCGCATAGTAATAGCGACACGATGAATGGAACCAATGAAATTTGGGTCCAAATACATCCGCGCAATTTGAACACGAAATAATCATATATAATCATATGTATCAAAAATGTTTGAAAAAATAATATAAAAATACTAAAAATAATACAAATGCCAAAAAATAATGCAAAAATACTTGGAATAATACAGGTGCGCAAAAATAATGTAAATTGTCAAAATAACATGCGAAAATAATGTAAAAATGTAAAAATACTTGGAATAATACAGACGCGCAAAAATAATATAAAAATGTAAAAATACTTGGAATAATATAAGCGCGCAAAAATAATATAAAAATATTTAGAATAATAGAAATGTGCAAAAATACCTTTGTAATGAGAGAATTAGTTCTTTGATTTTAATTATTTTATTTAAAAATAATAACACAAGATAAAACATGAATCAATGGACAATGTATAATTAGATTATCAACTTTCAATGTAGCACAGATACAAATATTTCTAATTACAAAGTATTATTAATAATAATAATTCACGTTACACTACATGATACTTTGTGATTTTATAATAAAGTCGAGAGTATAGACTATATAAAATTCAAGTCTATTATAACACATAAAAATTTAACGGCGATGCGATATCATCGCTTTTTTAAGAGACTTTACTACAAAAAATATTCGAAGAAATAAAAAAAAAATCTAGGTTGAAGCGTCTGAATTTTATCAATATTTAATTAATTTATGTGAAAGAAATAATCTGTGATTATTAACCCTAAATTCTTGCTCAATTCATTTGTCTATTATAATACTGGACATTTTTATTCGGATAAAATGGAAATATTGTGAAAAAGATACATTAATTTTGGAAATATCGAGGTGCAGAATTCTGAAGATTACAAAAATTAATGTAAAATATATTATAATTGCTTAAAACATATCAATAACGATCATCGCGTAATTTATCAATTCCAGCTATATACACCGAATCTTAATATAATCACTTGATCACTTTATAAATACTTGACAGCTATGCACACAGCTGTATATCAATTGTCTAGTTTAATTGTTCAATTCTGACTGTTCCGATTCAAATAAATGTTTAATGTATGTACATATTTCACTGAAAATTATATGCATTTTATTGTCATGATTGGGAAATTTTTTTGTTAGTATGTACATACAATACATCATGTTCATATCATGGTAGCCATATTACTTTTGAACATTTGGATCCAATTCTTATTGGTTGAGACCATGAACTATTGCGCATATATGATGTTGATGTACCTTATTTTTTTACATCATGGCAATAAGAAATAGTTGAAAAAAATAATAAAAGAAACATGTTTAGTACAAATTCTATTACGTAATATTGTGACGCGCGCGCGCGAATACACAAGGCTTAAATGTTATTCTTCTACTATTCTAACAGATACTTTTATTTTCTATCGATAGTAGTCAAGAGAGAAAGTCATCAAATTATAATACTTTAATATTGTATTAAAATTATATAATAGTAAAGAAACAGATCTACATACTTGCGTACTTACGTTTACACATCTCTAATTATTCTGCATATAAAATACAAGATTCCATTTTATATAATGCATTACGATTTCTCGAAAACTTTAGATACGGAAAAATGTTTCAAACAAAAGTTGTACGGTTCAGAGGGAGATATAAGAAAGTATCATTGATTTGACTTTGGGTGACGTCGATTAAAGTCATTGGAAATTGTACTTTTTACTTTCATTTTAACGTAAAAATAAATTTTTAGCAAAAATGAAAATAAGAGGAATAATCCTTGATAAATGTTATTCAGGACATGATCCTGAACAACATTCAAGAGATTTAGCCGTCGGTCAAATCTTGCGTAATGCTAATGCCAGCGGTACTGTAACTTTCAAGCCTTGTAATTCGAAAAGTACGTAATGAAAAATAATTTTATTACAGTGTTTTGACTGAAAAGCTCTTGACATCAGCTATTAGATTCTGCCATTAAAAATAGGGTGTTCTATTTTAAAAAATCGATATGACCTTGACCTGACTTTGGCGACGTCATCCAAAGTCAAATCAATGGTACCTTCTTATGTTCTTCTCCGAATCATGCAACTTTTGTTTGAAACATTTTTTCATATCTATTACAGTTTTCGAGAAATCTTAATGCATTATTTAAAATGGGACTCTGTATATGCATATTAAGATAGAAATATCGAAAAATCAATAGTTTATTTTATACAAAATATTTTATACTTTATTCTGACACATTCAACATGAAAACATTTGATAAACTATTCATTTTTTGGTAAATATGCGTAAAAAAGGAATTAATTGATGAAAACATACAATTGGTTTAAAAAAAATGTAATTGCATATTTGAAAATTGCATATATTTTTTTCAAACAACTATATATGTTCTTCACACATTAATTGATTCATCTCGTTAATCTATAAATATATTAAGATATAGTTATCAAAAAATGAATTACGAGATATTTTATACTTCATATCGCAAAATGTGTTAGAATAAAAAATCAATATCTTATAAACTTTTGATTTTTCAATATTTCTACCTTAGTATTTGTATATGCAAAATAGTTAGACAAATTATGTTACACAAAAAAAATCATATAATTTTATTTTAAAAAATGACGGTGACATCCATATAATTAAAAAAAATTGATTTATTCGAACATTGATTTTATCATTACTGTTTATCTCAAATTATATTTTGTTTGAAATATTTTTTTATCACTGCCTTTCTATTTAAAGCAGATAGTCTCAGATACTCTATATGTTACTTATACTTTTACACCTGCTATTTTACTTCAAAACCGTACAACCAGAAAAATTAAGTTTCTCAGAAAAGAGAAAAACTATCTTTCGGGTTTATAAAAATTTGATTAATTAAATAGTATCGACAAAAAAATACATTCTTAACACGATGAAATATGATTTTTATCATTTTCGTTTTATAATTCTTTAAAGAATTGTTCCCTTTAAATATAACGATTTTGACGATTTTTTTTTAACCTTCTGGAGTTGTAATAATTTTGACAATTTTTATGACGTTAAGTTAGGGCGTGCTTGCGGCGTGCGTACGCGTGTATGGAATTTTAATATGTATATAGAACATTACTTAACAAATAAATATAAGTTTCATTACAAACAATTCATAAATTATATCTTTAAAAAAAAAAACAGATTTTGAATCAACTATAATCATAACTATAATCACCGGAACAATAAAATTATTAAATAACTAATTAATTATAAAAAATTATTAAGAAACAATGATATATGAAATTGAACTTCAACATTAAGTAAAATCTATTGACAGGCAGAAATGGCACTAAGATCTGATGGTTTTGTGGATATTGATATTCATACACTCGAGTCTGTTTTATCTCGAGAAACATTAAATTGCAAAGAAATTCATATATGGGATGCTGCATTACGATGGGCTTCTGCGGAATGCATACGGCAAGATCTTGAGCCTATTCCTGCCAATCAAAGACAATTATTAGGTAAGATAATTGCACATGTTTTTCTTTTCAAAATAAATATTAAGCCACTCTTTACATGAGTATATGTTTGTGCGCAAGCGCGCGCGTGTGTATATGTATATGTACATATTTTTCATTTTTAGGATCTGCCTTATATTTAATTAGACTTCCTGCTATGAATCTTGAAGAGTTTGCAAACAGTGCAGCACAGACAGGAATCCTAACACATCAAGAAACAATCGACTTATTTTTGTACTTTACGGCCAGTAATAAACCACAACTTTGTTTTGCTACCAAGCCACGTCAAGGACTGAAAACTCAGGTAAGTGAAAACTACAAATTATATGAAAATTTTAAAACCTCAACTGTATTGTATTTATGTCATTTTTTTATTGAAAAGACAAAACTTTATGAAGAAGTTTCAAATAAATATCTACACTATCTATACTTATGTGGTTCCATAATATAGTATCAAATAGCTAATATATAGTATCTATCAATAGCTTAGCAGTAAATATGACACTAGCTATAATTTTAGATAATTTAAAAAATTGTTATTTGCAGGTTTGCCATAGATTTCAATCCTGTGCATATAGGTCAAATCAATGGCGATACAGAGGTCGTTGCGACTCAATTCAGTTCAGTGTTGATAAGAGAATATTTGTGATAGGTTTTGGGCTATATGGAAGCTCGTCTGGTGCTTCCGATTATAATGTTAAAATAGAACTTAAGAGACTCGGAAATATTTTGGCAGAGAATAACACTAAATTCTTCTCTGATGGTTCGAGTAACACATTTCATGTATATTTTGAAAATCCGATACAAATCGAGCCAGAATGTTCATACACAGCAAGCGCAATATTAGACGGTGGAGAACTGAGTTTTTTTGGTCAAGAAGGTATGTCGGAAGCAATAGTTGGCAGTGTGAATTTTCAATTTCAGTGTAGTTCTGAAAGTACTAATGGTACCGGTGTCCAAGGAGGCCAAATCCCTGAATTAATTTTCTATGGGCCACCATCCGATGATTAACGGAAAATCGCAACAGAGTTTACGGTTTAGTTATTGATTTACAACAAAAAATATTTAGATATTAACATTCGTTGGAAATATAGTCCGCAGATAAAGCTTTGAAATATAAAGAAAAAATGTATTTCACAAGTATTCAGATTTAACGCTCTGAATATATTAATTTTTAAGTAAAGAATAGTTCTAAAATACTCAATATTCGGGAATATATCCAGATTCCAAATAAAAATGCTTTGGGAAATGCTGAAAAATAGTACTAAGGCCCAGTTTTTCATTTTCTGTTTAATTTGTGATTAGGCTTAACCTATGTTTTATACAATAAACCTCATCTGTGATGATATGAATGTCATAAGTGAAGCCTATTGAGTGAAATGTCATACTAAGTTTAACCACTTAATTAAATAATGAAAAATTGGGCTTTAAGAGAATAAATGGAATTATATTACATCTAATATTTTCAAATACGTAATATCTAACCCATTATCAATTCTAATTATATATATTTACAGAAAACTATTTTTTCTATTGTAAATACAATTAATTTATAACGAGAATGTTCAGCGATATTATCATTTCGAAGATAAAAATATTTATTGAACTTTGTCTCTCGGCTGTTAATTAATTAATGAGATATAAATATTAATTAAAAATATGTATTTATTTAAATTTTTAAAATAAGCTATAAATTACTATTCTGCGCGCGCGCGCGCGCGCACACACACACACACACACACACACAATACTATCGCGATTTACCTAGAAATCATTATATTTTCATAAAAGACACAGATAGTATGTACAGTACATTATGCAATTTGAAAGTAATTAATATACATTTAAATTAAATATTTGTGATTTCAAAATCTTTAGCAACTTTCGATGTTTTAACTCTTTGAGGGGCACATTTTTCTGCTAAACAAATTATTGAAATCATAAGTCATCTTTTCGGGGTCGCTGATTATGATTTTGATGTCAGAATTAAAAAATTCAAAATGGCGAATCCAATATGATATTCTAGGCTAAATTCACGATTTTCAAAATTTCAAAATTTTCCAAAATTTCAAAATTTTTTTTCGGAAAAACTATCAAGCAGAAAATTCTGAAAAAAATATATATTATAGTTTCAGATATGAAATACACGCATAAAACTTTTCAGAGCTCTAACACTTCATGTTTGAGAATAGCCGAATTTATGCTGAAAAAAAAAAAAAAAAAAACGAGTTTTTTTATTACATAAATTGTTTATAAACAAAATTCCAAATAAACATAATTTTTCATAAAAGTTGCATAACTTAGATGCCTAAGAGTTTAAAAAGTATTCATATGCGTATACACACACACAAATTGCAAAATAAATCAGAAATACGGAAAAAAACTAAGAATAAAAAGGTGGGACGTATACATCCTACTGTCCCTCAAAGGATTAATATTTCTCATTAATGTTATTATCCACATAAATTGTATTTAGTTGTGAGATTTTTAAAATTATCTTACTACATTATTACTGCTAATGTCTATTTCATTCACTTATGTAAATAATTTTGAAAAAGCATACATTTATTTTTCTGCATATCTAACAAATGCATTTTACTCGATTTACGCAATAAATTTGTCTTGTATCAAATAACAGAAATTGATTATTTAAAAATTGTAAATATCTAGAATAATAAAATATAAAGAAAATAGATCTGTCAGCATAATAACGCTTTGGTTAAATATTTAATTGCTATTATTCTTAGTATGTATAAGATATAAAAATCATAAATATATAAAAAATATAAATGCTTTGATATTATACGTGTAATTGAAGTTATAAGTATTGTTAAATGATGTTACGAAAACATTCAAATGTAATCAATGCATTTAATTTGATATCCTAAAAAGTTTAGCGATTTTTTTAAGAAATCTCAAATATTATTTCTATTATTAATATATTATTTTATTGCTATAACTCTTATTTTACTGCTATTGAATTTACTTTACTTATCAATGTATATGTCGTAGGCAAATGGTATATTTCAGGAAAATAGCTTTTGATCAGGCAAATACTATCTGCCTGGTCAAATGACTTTCGTCTGCTTCAAATACTATTTTCTTCGATAAATGCTATTTTCCTAGGCAAATAGCATTTGCCTAAACGTTTTTTTTTTAGGAAAATGGAATAATTATTTAAAAGACGTCATCTTCAATTTCAATGAAATTGTGCTCATTTGGCGCGTTTTTGCATGAGACAAAAGAATCTGGCAGTAAAATGTCATGCTTAATTTTGCAAACCGAGATATTAAGCGTTAAAGTTGACGACTATTGAGATGAGGAAATCTGTCATCCGCTGTTTTAAAGGCACACGACTTCTATAGGTATGTTCGGGGAGACGCTATCAACGCTACTAATGCTGTTTATATAGCCAATAGCGCGATAGTGATAGTGAGTTCGATGAACGATTTTTAGCGTTTACGACGTAGCAGTGGCAGCGTTGATAGCGTCTCTCCGAACGTACCTGCTCTTCATCGCTGTAAATAATTTTTGATTTCAAGATAATCCTCTTTTTCTTTGAAATTATACTGTACGGTATAAAATAGATTTAATATTTAAGTTTAAAGTAAAATGTTTATATTACTTATTTGCACATATTTATCATAATTTAAAGTTATGTTATTTGAGATTATGTTCAAAAAGTTGCGTGATAAAAATAGCGTAATTTATTAATATCTGTATGTTTTAATGTATAAAAATCATAAAAATGGCGGGAACAGAAGAGACAGGAAACCACAGGAAACTGAAATGGCAAAAAATAGTTCACTACCTTCACTACTACTAGCGTTCATGAAACTCACAAACGCTACCCATGCACTACCTCGGAGGCAAGAGCGTTGGTAGTGCAAGTTATGGCGGCAAACGCTACCGATAATGACGTCACGGATGGCGTTCGTAGCGTTGGTAAAGAATTCTTCGAACAATGTCAGCGTTCAATAGCGAACTCCCCGAACATACCCTATGTGTGCTTTCCAACAAGCGACACAGTGCGACACAGTGATCATATTACCTTTGTTTAACATTGACAAACAACAAGAATGTAATGATCCATTGCAGAAAGAATCGAGAGAGTGAAGCGGACTCACTCGGAAGCCGCCATTTTAGTGCACCGTTGAAGTGAATAGAAGATATAGTAGGAGCGTGATGGAACATACGATGCTGCACACACTAGTATTGTGTGTATGACATATATGTACATACACACACATGCACATTTGTGAAAGTGCACTATAAATGGTAAAACCAATCAGAGAAGAGGAACACTCTCCGTTCCACTCTCCCTTGATTTTCTCTGATCCATTGCGTAACACCGTGTCGCTTGTTGGAAGGCACACAATTATACTGTTGCACATGGGTTTCAATTTTCCACGCGAAGCGACTTTCACCCCTCCTTCCTTTAGAAGCGCACGACTTCTATGATTGTATTGTTTAACGTGGATTTCGACTCTCCATGCGAAACGAGATATCTCTTTCCTGCTAAGAAAAGTGCGACTTTCGCAAAGTAATGTCTATTTGTATAAAAAGTAGTGCGATCCTTGGCAGAGGGAAAGTTGAGATAGAAGTCACTTCGCGTGGAAAGTCGAAACCCATGTGCAACAGTACAATCATGATGTAAGAAGGCAAGGTGTATCATTTCCGAGAATATGCAGTAGGAGAGTGAATTTGAGACCAAAATTTTATTGGCTATTCCAATATGCCAGCGCTATTATATGCAGGACAGTGCATAAAGACTAAAATTTGATTTGATTAGTTGTTTCCATAATGTTATCGCCATTATGCGCAATGTACACCTTGTATTCTTACGTCATGAGTACAATTATAGAAGTCGTGCATCCCTAAGCAGGGGAGGAAGGTGGGATGAAAGTTGTTTCGCGTAGAAATCCATGTGCAACAGTATAATTACAGAAGGTGTGTGCTCCTGTGTCTTCTGAATAATTATCCCATTTTCCTAAAAAGTTCAGGCAAATGCTATTTGCTTAGGAAAATAACATACAACTAAGAAAATAGCATTGGAAATGTATGAAAGCCCGTTTGATCAAGCAGATAGCATTTGGCTAGTTAAAAGCTATTTTTCTGAAATAACCTACGACATATACTCAAAATCTAGTAAAACCGATACATAGAAAAAAGAATTATATTAAAATATGTTAAGTCTGAAAGATGTATTAAATATATTAAAAGCATTAATTTAATAACTGCTTTATGAAAGATTAAATTATAATTTATATTTTTTCCATCTCTTCTACATATGTAACTGAATCTATTGAGTATTAAATATTATATTATAAATAAAATGCTACAAATAATATAATTATACCTCTTTTGTTAACTGTTATAATCATGTGCTTATTTAAACAGAAATACTATTAATATTATATTAAATGCATAATATTTATGTATGTAGCCTTGGTCAAAAATATTAAACACTGTTTAATATTTTTACCTTATTAACTACTATTTAACATTTTAATTCAAAAATTGATTTATAGTATTTGTCAAATAAATTATTTTCTTTGTTTTAAGAACTCTTCAAATTTATGTATAAACCGGTAACCAATAAGTAACAATGCAAATAAAAGAATTTCAGATGAAAAAAATATAAGTGCCTAATATATTTTTGGTCAAGGCTATATATGTATAGTTATCTATCACCATCATATATTTAATTCATTAATTTCCAAATAAATAAATATGTATATTTCCTGGTCAAAAAATTAAACTTAAAAACATATTTGTAAAAATTGTCTATAAAGTACATCTCTAAATATCTTTCTACACTTCTCACAATCAAAATATGTATAAAGATAGGTTATCTTCGCGCGGACACATACTTTCATAGATTTTTATTATTATCTCATTAATTGCAAAAATCGGATAGTACAAGATTTTTTTATTACAGTTTAGTCCACTTTATTTGCACGAATGTTGTGTCAATAATCATCGAACACTCAACAGTATATAATACATACAGAATATCTCGGAAAAAGTGAACAATCTTCACAAGCCTACAGCGAGATGAAAATAATATATAAGTTTCTACATAAATTTTTGTTCTATAATACACCATTTCCCAAATATTTATCTACAAAATATAATAAGATTTGAAAAGTTTATTTTAAATAACTTATATATTGCTCTCTAAATATTGATAATTTGTAATAATTTCGAGCTATATTTTAGAAATATCTTTTTCCAAAGTTAAAATCCGGGACGTTTAGACCAAATGTCACAACGAAAATTCAAAAAGCTATAAATAACTAATTGCGAAAGATATCATCTTATCGAGATAAGATTCGAACCTGGATTCGCTCACTTTGTGCGGACGTTTTACCAATTCGACTATCTATAAGTTCATAAAAAAACGATACAAAAAACGAAATAATAGCTTTTTCTTTCTAATGGGTATAAAATTAAGTTTTGGAGAGAATGGCTCGCCTCTCTTTTTATCGTAACACTTATTCTAATGCTTCCAGATGAAAATAACGGAAAACTGAGTTGAAGGTTATTGTTCTACGTATAGTATAAATAAAGTTACAATTCTGTTATGAATATTTCGAGCGATATTTAATTTCGATAGTTTACAAGCGTCTGAGTTTGGTTAATTAAATGTCAATTGTAATAGCTCGGAAGCAACAAGTAGCTGTAGAAAGCAAGTTTATTTCCAGCTTTATGAGTCTGTAGTCTGAGTTTATTTTTAAAATTTTTCATTCACTCATTCAAGACAGTTTTCAACAAATTTCATCATTAGATATCTAGCAACACCTTAGTCTTAGTACTTCCAGATTGCACCTAATCTGTCTAAAGCAGTGGATCGTTTGACTTTTAATGAATTAGCTGATATGCATCGTATGGACTTGCTCAAAGTAATACTACCGAGGCAAGAAGAATATATACTCAGTCTTTTCCAAATATGTATTGATATGTACCGGGAAGAGAATCTTTCCAAAATGTGTAAATAGAACCTTGAGAGAATGTGATATATTAAAAAAAAAGAAAACAAGTAAAGGCAGACCTAGAGTAGATATTGTAACAGAAGAAATACTCGAACAATTTGAACGTAGCCTTCCTACTAATGTTAGAACAGTTTCGGAATAGAAAATAGAAGTATCAAAATAAACGATGTGGGACATTTTAGCAAGAAACTCAATGTATCCATATCACATGCAATGAGTTCAAAGCCTTTCTGTTATAGATTATGATCCCCGTTTGCAATTTTGTTACCCAGTGCTAAACGAGAATAAATTGAAATGGATAAAAACGAATTCATTTCGACATTTCCGAATTCACACTTTTAATTTTTCGAATCCATTTGAATCCATGAATACATCCAAATTCAAGATGATGAATAGCTCATTTTGTATTTTAATTCATTTCAATAAAAAAAAAAATATAAGAAAAGGCTCAAATAATTTATGAAATTAAATTAATAAAAATAGGGCTACGCGAGCCAAGCAAGGTCTTGATGCTATGTTATTTACAGGGTGGGCCATCTATTGGTACGTTTTTAAAAATGCGATCAAATGAGCATACATTGATATTTTTTATTAATTTTTTTTTTGTTGTGAAGCTAAAAGTATCCGCGTCAAGAATGAAAAACGATTTCGTTCATGTGGCTCCCTCTACTGGCCTTACAGTATGCCATTCATTTACAGTTGCCATACGACGAAATTCAAAAACGTACCAATAGATGGCCCACCCTTTAAAAACAAGTAGTTTATTAGCACATATATTTCGATTCCGATCAGGTTATTTTCAATGTTAAAACTATAAAATTCGAACGGAATCAACTAATCATAACAATAAAATATAAAGATAACGTAATTATAAATTATAAAACCTATTCATAAATTTCATAGCTATGACTGTCAGATGCATTCCAGATACATTGAATCGCTTTACAGTCGTCAACAGTTGTCATGTTTTAGCCGTGTATCACAGAGATCATTGAATCAAAATTATAACCAGAGATGAATAGAGCGTAGAGGTCCGGTGCCTGACTGCTAATATTATCGGACATAAATCTATTTGATTTTTATCTATGGGGTCACGTAAAGTCAACAGTTTATAGAAATGCGCTCAATAATATTGCTGACATGCGACAAAAAATAATTCATGGATTTGAAGAAATAAGAAGGGATCTAAATGTTTTCCAAAGAGTTCTTTTGACAGAAGAATAAGGACCTGCATTCGTGAATGAATTCGAACCTGAAAGTAGTCATTTCGAACATCTTATTAAACTCGATTTAAATATCTGTTTATATTTATATTAAAACACTATGAAATAATGATATGATTATTATGATTATGATTATAAAAATGAAAAATAAATTACGATTTTTTAAACATGAAAGTGGCTATAATTCCGAAACGATTTATTTCCGCATATATCTTTGTATAGCTTTTTTTCTTCTTTTTGAGTCCCGAATCACTTTTCGAAGTACTACGGGCGATTTTACGGGCACTGTGTGTGTGCGCGTACGCGTGCGTGTGTGTACACCATGTGTTTTATTTTTATTGCCCCAAATATCTAGAAAAATATGGAAGATACGGAAAAATGTTTCAGACAAAAATTGTATGGTTTCGAGAGGGACATAAGACGATACTATTAATTTGACCTTGAATATTTGTTTGAAGGTCACATAAAGATCACTTTTAATTTCTTAAATGGAATCCCCTGTTTTTCATTACATTTTCTTATAGCTTACTTCAAGAGCTTTCCAAAACACTATAATGAATATTTTTCGTGAAGTACTTTTCGAGTTATGAGGCTTGAAAGTTACAGTATGTGCTGACATTAGCATTACGCAAGGTATCAGACCGATGGCCGAAACCTTTTGAATGTTTTTCAGGATCATGTCCTGGATAATATTTGTCAACATCAAAGCCATTTGAGGTTATATCTCTTATTTTCATTTTTGCACTAAAAATTCATTTTTACGTAAATGACCTTGACAATATTATTCAGGACATGATCCTGAACCTGAACAACATTCAAGAGGTTTCAGCCATCGGTCGGATAGCTTGCGTAATGCTAATGCCGGTACATATTCTGTATATAACTTTCAAGCCTCATAACTCGAAAAGTACTTCATGAAAAAATATTTCATTATAGTGTTTTAGAAAGTTCTTGAGATAAGCTATAAAAAATATAATAAAAAATAGAGAGTTCCATTTAAGAAATTAAAAATTACCTTTATGTAACTTTCAAACAATTATTCAAGGTCAAATTAATGTAACCGTCTTATGTCCCCCTCGAAACAATATAACTTTTTTGTCCGAAACATTTTTTCGTATCTTCCATATTTTTCGAGATATTTGCCTGCGGCAATTAAAATAAAACATACGTATATACAGACTGTCTCGTAATTTCTGGCAAAGCGCTCTTGTGTAGAGCGGACTAAATTATGTCGGAAAGTTCTCTACCATTTTGTAATTTTCGCAATGGTTAACAAGATATTAATATAAAATTGAAAATAGCCAAATTCGCCCGGTTTATCGCCAAATGCAAGCGCGCAGCGAAATAAGACCGCCCAGACTCTCAGAAAGATTAGCAGCATCTCTCTGGAAGTCTGAACAGTCTTATTCTGGAATATCCTGTATACATATACAGATATATGCCTATTAAAATATGTATATACATATATAATTATTGTTAGCTGTCGCTCGCTTAATCAATGCGATAATTAAACTTGATCAAAATTAATCTCTTTGTTTTTTTTACTTTCTCTTTCTATATAGAACCCTTATGCCCCACATACCCACGTTCTTCTTCTTGCGTATCAAAACAAGTACTCGAATGTGATAAAATTGATCATGTGACTTCATTAAGATTAGTGAAAACCTCAACAGTAAGGTAATAATTTTATGAAATGAAGAAAAAAAGAATAAATATGGTGAAAATACCCCCACGACTTTTTGAATTATCCTTTTTTTCTGAGGTAACTTGCATAAAAAGACATTTACATATCAAATTTTATACTTCTATATGGAGATGTGATCAAGTTAGAACAAAAAATTTAGTTTTTTACAATTTTTCGATTTAACTTAGTAAAAAATTAAACAAAAACAATTACATCTAGATATCAATAAAGATATGTTTTATTTATTTTTTTTATGCGAATTTTGATTCTAAGAAAATAAAAATAACAACTTTTTAACATTTTTTTCACCTTGATTATCACCTTAAAAAATGATTGATGTACTACCTTAAAAAAATTGCACGTGAATCTCTGTTAAATTTCCCACAAAACATATTTTTTCAAAAAGTGGCTACATTGAAAAAAAATTAAATTTACATTTTCTCATTAATTTTTTGAAAAAATGAGAGATACAAATGGTTTTTATTTTCTAATATTTTATTTATCTATAAAATTCCATATTAAAATGTTTTGCTAATCACAAGTTGAAAATTAATGATAGCTAAATTATTTTTTAATTTTTAATAATTTCATAACATAAGGTTTTCATTTTACAAATCACTGGATTGGAAGTTATTTTGATTCAATTGATATTTATATTCATTTTGACAAACATCAGTATTTAGTCTTCATCGCTATCATCATTAATTACTAGGTATACTTCTTCTGCAGTAGATTGATTAGAATTTCGGAAGGCCTTATTATTTTTGATAGATATCAAGCATGAGATAAATAATATATCACAGCGGCAATATGAGAACAATATCCAACTGTGCGTCTACCATTAGGGCAATCATATAGTATTTGTTGAAATTTTAACTAATCTGTTTACTGCAGAAAAAGTTTAGTTCGATAATTAAGGAGATTCTCGTATTGACTTCCAAGTCAATAGATAGTTTATTCATAATAATATGTAAAATGATAATATGTAAAACGATTAAAATAATGAAATAAAAAGATTATTGACAATATCTTATGCCATTATACATAATTATTGTTAATTTTATATGTTACTAAATATTTTCAAAATGACAAAAGTTGTAAGATGCTCATTTGATGTACACGCATCGTCCATTTGACATTCTAGCTTTTTTTATTGAAGAATATAAAGGAGGATGTTAAAAAGAGACCGATTTTTTCCAATAAAGGTATAAGTAAAAGAAATAACGTTTTTTCTAGATTTTGACTTCCTAAATATGATAATTAATAAAAAGTTCGGGATAGGGAACATTTTGAAAATTGAGCATAAATATAATATATTTGAACAAATTCCAATATTCTTACTTATTTTTCAAAGTGTTCCCCAAGTGCCAACTACCAAAACTTTTTAATAATTATATCATATAAAAATTACCTTAAAGGTCGGAGAATCCATTATCTGAGGAATCAAAGGTAATTAAGTATATAATATATTACAATACAATATGAATAATAAAAAATTATTACAGTACAAATGATACTATATAGGATGTGTCAAAAGTCTGGAAACAGTCGAATATTTCGAAAGCAAAGCATTTTTGAGAAAAATGTTTCAGACAAAAGTTATAGAGTTTAAAAAGATTTATTCACTGATCAAATCCTTTTGACCTTGGATGGCGTCAAGGCCAAGTCAAGGTCACGTCGATTTTTTTAAATGGGACACCCTATTTTTCATTACATATTCTTGTAGCTTACCTCGAGAGCTTTTCAAAACATAATAAAATATTTTTTCAAAGTATTTTTCGAGTTATGAGGCTCAAAAGTTACAGTATACCATTGTAGTATACGACATTGGCGTTACTCAAGATGCTAAAACGATAACTAAAACCTCTTGAATGTTGTTCAGGGTCATGAGCTTAATAACATTTATTAAGATCAAAGGCCATTGAAGGTTGTTCTTCTAATTTTCATTTTTACATAAAAATGAATTTTCAGTGGAAAAATAAAAATAAGAGAAACAATGATCTTGATCTTGACAAATGTTATCTAGATCATGCTCTTGAATAACATTTAAGAAGTTTTTAGCCATCGGTTGGACACCTTGGGTAATGCTAATGGCGATATTATAACTTTTAATCCTCATAACACAAAAGGCGCTTAAAGAAAAAGTATTTTATTATAGTGTTTTGCTCTCGAAAAGCTCTCGAAATAAGCTACAAGAATATGTAATGAAAAATAGGGAGTTCCATTTAAAAAAATCGACGTAACTTTGACCTGGCGACGCCACCCAAGGTCAAGAGGATGTGATCAGTGGATAGATCTTTTTAAGCCCTACAACTTTTGTCTGAAACATTTTTCTCAAAAATGCTTTGCTTTCTAAATATTCAACCGTTTCTAAACTTTTGACGTACCCTGTATACACATATAATAGAATCCATTATGTATATGGTCAGTGATATAGAATATATTAAGAAGCGACAAACTCATGTATAAGTTTTATAATTCACTGAGAAAGACTCTATTAAAGGTCGAAACATTTATATATTGTATATTGTTTAGTGTATTTATCATACATTAATATAATCACTTTTACATTCAGGTTAGTGTGCAACAGCTTTAATGTGCACTGAGTGTACACCAGTTCTACCATTGAAAAACGCTATAAGTTAAAATCTGAAAATTTAAAAAAAAATCGTTTTTTTTCGATTGATCACATTTCAATATAGAAATATAAAATTTGATATGTAAGCGTCATTTTATATAAGTTATCTGAAAAAAAGAAGATCGACTCAAAAAGCCATGGGGACATTTTCACCATACTTATTTCGCTAGGGTTCTTTTTCTATACAAATTATTAATCAAATAATACATAATTAAAAATAATGTAACATTTACTTCTTTTTACAATTTAAATATTAATAACAAAATATAAAATAGTAAATAACATATAAAAAAATAACGTTACTTTATGTTTTTTTTTATACTAATGATATTTTATCAATATTATATATACAATATACAGGCTATCGCAAATCTTTTGACATACTGCTTGTGGGCAGGTAGAGTAGACTAAACAGAATCGAAGAGTCTACCATTTTGCGATTTTTGTAATTTTTCTTTTTAATTGTCCGATTAGCAGAATATCTAAAATCGATATTTTAAGATATCTGTGAGAGTTCTTTAAAAAACATCTAAGATTTTTAATAAAACATCTTTAAGATATTTCTTTAAAAACTCTGAAAAATATTTTAAAGTTATCTTAAGTGTCGATTTTATCTACTTATTCGGCATTCTTCAGAAATTAATGTTTCGTTAACTATCGCAAAAATTGTAAAATGATAGAGAATTTTTCGATTCAGTCTAGTTTGGTTTACCTGCCCATAAGCAGTGAAAAAGTTTGAGATACCCTATAATATAATACTATTTACTCAAAAGAAGTTTTTAATTCTAACTATTTTTCCACGTCAAAATCTTAAAAAACATTAATTAAACCACCAATTAAATAAAAATTGACTATTTCAAAAACTAAGCATTTCTGCAATTCTGCATTTATTAATGTGATTACATTTAATTAGTACTACATGTCTATATAAAACTTGATCAAAATCTGACTTGGAATCTACCAAAGTTGAGCCAATATATGTTATAATATTAAACTATAAAACTTGCAAATTACTTACCCATTGCCGGTATGTGGATTCGTAGAGCTGTAGTAAATCGCAGATATGTCCGTCCAAGTTCGTGAACACAAATATGAAGAACATCGCTAATGTCAATGAGCATATCTGTATATATATATACATATATATATACACGCGTGTATATATACATTCAATTGTTAAGAATTAATATCCTTTTTATACTTTTTCGTGTTCCACAAATTCCATATAAGTTTTAATAAATGATAAATTATCTGACCATGCATTAAGGACTGCCACACACAAAATTCCACAACAATGACAGTAAGATGTAAACTTAAGCCGACGAGCCAATCACGATATTGCTTTAGGTTTACATAATCTAACCAAAGTGGAAATAACAATAAACTTATACATAACCTCACAATAAAGTTGAAACTCGCCTTATAGATAAGTTTACTTCTATTACTCCATTAAGTTATTTCTATTACTCCATTAGAGTACGTAGATCTAAAGCTGTATCCTGATTGGCTCATCGACTTAAGTTCACATCTTAAGGTTACTGTTACAGAAATTTTGTCTGCAGTAGCAAATAAAGAAAATACAGTTTATATAATCGTTTAAATACTTGTTTAAAAAATGTTACAAGCTTAGAAAAAAACATAAGAATGCATTGATTTATATTAATCTTTCATATTATTGAAATACTATATATTCTGTTTTATTTATATTTTTCAAAGGATACGTTCAGTTTTTTCAATACGGCAAGTAATATATACACAAGCAGCCTGGTTGTGAGCTTGTTTCCTTCCACGAGTCAGATGATAACACAAAGCCATTTTATAGAAGTTCACTGATGTCTCAATGCAATTTTGATTTAAGCTAAAGAAAACATTTCAGATTTGTGAAAGAAATAACGTTTTAATAATAAAAAATTATTTAACTATAAATATATATTATGAAAAAAAGTTATTTACCCTAATTGCAGACAAAGATGTGTTATACCTTTCTGTGCATTTTGTAAAGTAATTTTTCTAGATTCTTTTCCATTAACATAACGAGCTATAAGCAAAAAAAATTTTATGGATGATTGCCTTTACTATTTATAAATATTTATTTTTTAAAGAACATTTAAATAACTTACATGCACCAAAATTTGTAGCAGCACCTGTGCTATCATTAGCAACAAAATGTCCAGGTACCCTTACTTTACCAGAGGATGATTCTTCAAAAGTTGTTTGACTAATAATAACTGAATCTTCTAATACAAAACCACATTCTATACAGATTGCATCTCCACGTCCAGGATCAGTTTCAATATTGGTAGATCCACAATTGCGACATTTGTTTCCCGACATCTGATACAATAATATATAAATATACAATACTTATTTTAAAAATTTGGTAATTGTTCAGTTTATAGCGCCGCACCTCAAAAATTAATGAAATTAGGCTTATTCGATGCGTTTTTGTACGAAACGAAAGAATCTGACAGAAATAAGCGTCGATCTGCCCTGCGAACCGAGATATTAATTGTTAAAGTTCACGACTATTCAGGTTAGAAAATCTGTCACGTTCACGTAATACAACGAATGCTACCGACTACGATAGTACGATCATACAATGTGAATGTGAGCGTGCGCTGCGGTCAGCTTCTTTAAGGTGCCTTTACATGGGAACATGATGGAAGCAGAGAGAAACTGCAGATGCCTTTTCATGTCGACGCTCGACCACAGACTTTTATTATAAAGGTGCTTTTTCATGGGCGTCAGTTGACGCGCGTCAAGACAATTTTATGACGTTATGTTAGTTTCAGTGTTGACGCTCAGAAGTTTAGATTTTTCAACCTTTAAGCATTGCGCATGAAAGAACTGTTTTTTTTTAAAGAAGCGAAATAGATTCATTAGATGTACTTAGTAAATTAGTCAATTATATATTATAGTAAAATTATTTATACATCTTCAATATACAATAAATGTATTGAAGAAATAAATTTAATTTCAGCAGGTTTTAATAAATACTTGTGGAATTTGCGAAACTATCGTGAATAAAGCTGAGATAGTTAATCACAATTGCGTGGCAGGGTTCCAAATATTCTTGTAGATAGTAATTCAAGATATTTTTATTCACACAAGTGTGGTAAGGGTTCTTTCAATTATAAAAGTATTGATTTTATAAAAAAAATTCTTAATTTTAAGATTAGAATTATATATTAAATAAAATTACTTCGATAGAATTTCTTAATTTTATAATCAATTTAATTTGTGCTTAATTCGACGTATTTTATCTTTGACAACCAATATTATAGACAGATATTTAGTATCCTTATGGGTTCACCGTTGTCGTCGATCGTAGCTGTAACTAGTTATGGAAGATTTCTCTGATGAAAATAAAACATAAAGCGAGTCAATAAAACGTTAATTGGAGTGTAAAGGAAATGTAAGGAGGGACTAACATAAACGTAAATGAAACTTGTAAGAAGCGAAAATTGGAATATAGAACGTAAAAGAAGTGTTAAGTAAACGTTAAAGAAACATAAATAAAAGTATAGATAAGTTCTTCGGCAAGCACGAGCAGAATGTTAGTTGAATGTAAACGCAGCATGATTAGACAGTTTAGAGAACATAAATGGAGCATCGTTGAGTTCTTAGACGAACATGAATGAAATGTAATCGAGGCCCTTGGTAAGCAAATGATATTTTAAAATATATTTTATTTATTCAGTAAATATCTAAAAAAAAGTGCTATGCTTTCTTCTTGAAGCTCTAGAGGCTCACTTCAAAAAATTATTAGAACACAATTGAAAAAGCTTTCAATGCGTCTTTTATTCTGGTCTGTGCGGGATTTTAAATTCGAGAAGTTAGTTCTTACTAAGTCGCTTTGGTGGCGGTGCTGGGTACTATTCAACGACGCATTTACGTTCGCTATACAGCTCAATGACGCTCCGTTTTAAAATAAATTTTTTTTATCTCTATATTCTGGAAGCAGACAAAGCAAATTTGAATACTCCGTGTATTTTTTTTGCCGAAAAAGCTTTTGTTTAGAAAGCGTAGACGAAATATCAATGAATGATATGTTTAGGAAGTGTATCAGTACGCTCCATGCATTCTTTGCTGAGTGTTGAGGAGTGTATGAGAAACATTAATGAAAAAAAAATTTTTAACGCGTGGGAAATGTGATAGATGTGTTTCAGGTATACTTTACGGAGCGTTTGGGAAGAGTTCGTGGAGCGTGTATGAATATTCAAAACCATTAAAGCCCAGTTGTTCCATGTTTTGGTAAATTTTACCTGTCGAGTAAGTAGCAAGATTATCCAATTACATGCGTGGATTGCCAGATTTACTTAACAGATAAAATTTACCCAAAGGTAGAACAACCGGTCCTAAAAGTCAATGCAAAGTTAATGAAGTGTTTAAGAAGCGCTAAAATTCTTAGTTTACATTTCTTTGACGCTTTGACAAGCTTCTAGCAAATGAGAATGGATTGATATGAATTGAAATGGATTCAAATTTTTAAAAATATTGGTTCACGAATGTTAAAATGAATGCTTTTCAATCCTAAATGCATTTTTATTTATTTATAGGAATTGCATGGAGCACATTTCTATGCCTTTCAATCTAAAAATAATATTAGCTTTTTCTGTGCACAAACACACAATTGTGAATACTGTTCAATTCAAAATTTTGAATAGGAAATGCAGTTTTTCAATCCAACTGCATCCAATTGAATCTAATTAAATCTAATTAAATCCAAAAAAAGTATTTAAAATACGCATTCGGATAGAAAAAAATTTCAATTCATTTTAATCCATTCTCATTTACTGCTATGTTTTCTATCATTTAGACATATTTTGTATTGATAATGATCTGATCATGATCGAAATGTTTATTACCCGGCATGTTATTAAAGTTTATAATAATTTATTGATAAGACTTCTTGTTAGCAGAGCGTGGTTGGATGGGTTGAGCCAGTAATTAAGTAGAAACTTATAATTGAACGTAATTTATTGAAAAGTAAATTTTATAATCCGCGAGCGTGCTCTCCTTTCATTTCGGAATTCAAGCTGAGACTGTGAGAGAGATCACTTAAACGGATATCGGTTAATTACGATGAGTGTCGAAGTTTTCCGAGCCGCGCTTGAGTCGAGTACAGTACAGTCACGCATAAAAGTATTGGTCTGTACACTCGAGTACAGAAAAGCGCTGAACTCAAATACTTGTATTCTCAATATTTATTAAGATATTTTTACTTACCCAGCAAACGAAAATGGTTTGAAACAGATTAAAATGGATTCAGATTTTTAGAAATATGGATTCATGAATATTAAAATAAATCCTTTTCAATCCTAAATGCATTTTTATTTATTTATAGGGATTGCATAAAGCAAATATCTATGCCTTTTCAATCCCGAATGCATTTTTACTCATTTATAGAAATTGCTTACAGCATATCTCAGTGCCTTTCAATCTAAAAATAATATTAGCATTTTTTGTGTGTGCATCGTAAATACTATTCAATTCAGAATAGGAAGTACAGTTTTTTAATTCAGTTAAATTCAAAAATAATATCAGCAATTTCTGTGCAACGTGAATACTGCTCAATTCAATATTCTGCATATAAAATGCAGTTTTTCAATCTAATTGTATAAAAAAAATTTTTATTTAAAAATGGACCATAAATGCTACTTAAATTATTAAAAATTATAAGTAGGAAATTTTTCGTTTAAATCCAACTAAGTTCAAAAAAATTGTAATGTAAAAATAATTAAACTATGTTCTTTTGTTTCTCTTTGATTAGAAATAAAATTCGTGTGACATTGGCTAAGCGAGATTAGATCATCCGACACTTACCCAATGTTTGTCTCATAGTAATGTAAATTGTTTATATTTTATAATATTATATCTGTTAAATGATAATATTTAACTTGAAATACGGAGCGCCTTATCGGTCCGAGTGTTAAGATGTTGAATTACTATATAATATACATTTATTTAAATTGAATTAATTTTCAGAAATAAATTGCGAGCCGATGAAATTATCGGATTCACACAATTAATCTGAAACAAATAATCCCCCCAAAATTTCCCAAATTTTAAAAAACTGTAATAAACTTATTGCAAAAAATATTGCCTCGGCCTGGAGTCGAACCCGGATCTCTTGCATTCCGTGCGAGCGTCCTAAACCTTTAGACTTAGAACGCTTCGTATTTCAAGTTTTAATATAAACGGTCTCGTTTCCGATCATATTGTTTATAAACGCTCGCCTATACATGCATAACTCTCTATACATATCGATTATTGCGAAGAGTATTGCTAAGGTCTCGGTAGTCCAATCATATTGATAATATTTTTATTATATCTATATAATTTCGTGCACTGGTTTAGCTGGTTGTTGTGAATTGAAGTAGAGAATGAATAACATATTTACTAATTGAAGAAGTGGTGTAGCGGGTAACGTAGAAGACTCATAATCCAAAGGTCTCAGGTTCGAATCCCACTAGGTGCGTTTTTTAATACTAATTTGAAGTAGTTAATTTCAAGTATAATTATTATAAATGTCTCTTAGAAATAAAATTTTGTAATCCTTAAATAAGAATGCTTTTTTTTCGAATATTAAACTAGTGTCAGCTCGGATCCATTTCAATCCATTCAATCCATTTTAATCCATTCTCGTTTGCTGGGTATCTACCAATTTGTTTATACATAAAATTTCTGGCTTGTAATCCTTTTTCTTTTAACTTGTTTTTTTAAATTATTGGGCCATTATACTATTATATAATTTTAATATTTATTGAACAGATATGTCGCAGTTGTACATCCCTTAACATTATCGAGGTTTGTGGATTATGGATGTAACAATTCCCGCATATGTAGAGATGCATGCGAGACGTGATACAGTTTCAGGATGAGTGACTGAAAGCATCATAAAAATTAATTTTCTAATTTAGGTGAAAACATTTTTTTTAATTATAATTTTGTCATATGTACATTTTAGAAAATATGGTGTACCAGTTTATAATACTTATTTTAGTAATAAACTGTATTAATTAATTTTATAGCTAATTGACAATTTAAATCTATTTGAATTCATCTGAATCCATAAAAAATAAATCTATTTGAATCTATAAAAAAAAATTTTTATGCTTATCCCTTTACTTTCCTATTTTTCTGATTAAACCCTCTGCCTTCGCTTCTTTACCTACTTTATTTCTTTTCGCTTTATCCGCTTTTCTCTGGAAATTGTATCTACTTCTAATGTTATATACTCTCGTTCAATAAATACGTTATCTCTATATCACAGCCTTATCATCGCCTATTATTATCGCCTATTTATATCTTACTTACTCATTAATTCACCTTATTTACTTTTCTTTTCTATACATATCATCACTCTACCTATTTCCTCTGTCGTCTTTTGACTCCTTCCTCATCTCTCTTCTTTTTTTTGCTTCTTCCCTCTGTTTCCATAATTACCTTATTGTTTCCCCTTTCATCTCATCTAAATCCTCATCATGCAGTCTCTTTAGGATTTTTTCCTTATCTTTTCCTGATTTAATAAACCTTTCTCTTATTTCCGAACATTCCTCTACATAGTGCTTTAAATTATCTTTTCCACTATAAAATATACACTTTTTCCTATGCTCTTCTATCTAATACGTAGGCTGCTGGAAAAGTTTCTGCAAACAATATGAAAAAAAACATGTAAAATTCGGTAAATGGCTTTATTGTTTTTTGAAGTATTCGTCTTTAAGATCGATACATTTTTGCATACGCTCGAACCAATTTTCGAAGCATTTTTTCCACTCTAAGGCTGTAACCTCAGAAATCAGTGTACGAAATGTTTCAACAGCTGCTTCAAGCGACTCAAATCGCTCACCACGCATCTTATTTTTAATGTTTGGGAACAAAAAGAAGTCATTAGGTGATAAATCAGGTGAATACGGACAATGAGTCATCAATTCGACATTATTACTGGATAAAAAATCAATGGTTTGACGTGCTGTGTGACAGCTGGCGTTGTCATGATGAAGGATGATGCGATGATTTCGGTTTGTTCTACGCAATTCATTTATGCCTTTTGGTAAACAAATTGTTGTATACCAATCAGTATTTACAGTCCTTCGATCTTCTAAAGCCACGGTTGTTACATGTCCGGTATAACCGAAGAAACAAGCAATCATTTGCTTTACAGCACTGCGTGAACAAAAAACTTTTGTTGATTTCGGTTCATTTTGAAATACCCAAACAATGGATTGTTGTTTACTTTCGGGCTCATACGAATAGATCCATGTTTCGTCCTCAGTAACGATGTTGTAGACCAAATTTGACCGACCTCGGTTGAATTTCTTGAGCATTTCTTTGCTCCATTTAACACGAACCTATTTTTGAGCTTCGGTCAAATTGTGTGGAATCCAACGACTGTAAAATTTCCGTACGCTCAAGTGATCATGCAAAATCGTATGTATTGCTTTTATGTCAATGCCTAAGGATGCCTGAATCTCGCGGTATATTATATGCCGGTCTCGCTCAATTATTTCACGCACAGCATCAATATTAGTGGCAACAACAGACGTGGATGGACGACCTTCACGGAATTCATCACTAAGAAAGGTACGTCCACGCTAGAATTCGGCAAACCAATTATAAACAATCCTATTGATGGTGCTTCATCTCCAAAAGTCAAATGAAGTCGATCGATGCATTGTTTCGGAGTTAGATTACATTTGTAATCGTAAAAAATCATTGCCCGAAAATTTTCAACGAAATTTCCATTTTCTTGCAAAATAACTTCTTTTAAAATACTGTGCAAAACTAGTTGGCTTGGGTACAAACTGTCAATTGAATTAAAAACATCTAATTTTACGGATATGATAGTAGCAGAACGTTGGCGTCACTGGAAGTACTAGATTGCAAAAACTTTTCCAACAGCCTACGTACTATTTACGTAGTATATTTACTACCTTCCTCCAAGTTCCCACATCTTAATTTGAACAAGGCTCTCACGTCTTTTCCTCTTTTTCCTTCCCTTAAATTTTTTTTCCTCAAATACTCCGGAACCCTACCGTTTACCTCTATTTCTTTATATCTCTCGTGATACCTTGTCTTATGAATTTTATAATCCTCCTGTCTTTGCACCTCTCTTTTCCTGTTTATTAATTGATCCTCAAAACTTTTCTCCCCATATATCACTTCTTTTGCTTCTATACTCCATCCATTCCTATTGTAATATCTCATCCTTTCCTGTCCATATTGTTACGTCCAAGCTCCGCGTGTATGCGGAGCTGAAGGAGTGAACGTAACAAGAAACCGAATTGTTAGACCGATTTGGTTGTGTCCAGGCTCCGGACCGCAAGGGAGCCGTGGGGCCCGACGCAAATCGGGAGGCACTTCGCTTCATCCTGAGGCTCCTAACGAGCCGCAGGACGAAACGGAAACCTCTGCTCGTGCTGCGCTAAACGGATACACAAGTCGGTGCGCACTTTTAAGTTAAAGGGCCCAGACTGGGTCAGTGTGGGAGGGTGCACTTTAACGCCAGCTGCGCCAGTACGGCCGTATGCCCTGACTTTCGATCATGGAACTTAATCCAAGTGACCGGGGAGAGGGCGAAGTGCAATCACGGGAGAACTTAAAAATACGAGGAGAGGTTGTATTCGAATAAAGACTACTGGGAAGTTAATTTAATGGTATAATGTAAAAAGAAAACAATATTGATCATACATTTTTGAATAAAAATAAAAAGGAAAATAAATACAATAAGAATAATACAATTTTGATAATTACGTGTACATGTGTAAGTGTGTGTGTGCGCGTGTGTGCATGCGTGCGTGCGTGCGTGTGTGTGTAGGGTCTCAGAATGCGGATGTTTTTTTGGATAGAAAAAATTTGAGAGAAGGAGGGGAAAATTAATACTGCATCATAGAATCATGGGGTTGGAGAGAGAAAGGCTCTAGGGAGATAAGAGATGGTATAGGGATCGAAAACAGGCCATCGGATCCTGCGATCTTCACAATTACCTGATCTTCGTTGGAGGGGATAAAATAGGTCATGTATTCTAATAACAGCTGGGCATGAAAAAGGAGAGGAAGGTGCCCAGCGGAAGAGTAACCATTGGATTGGATGTATGGGGTTAAAGGGGTATCGGAAGCGGGAAATTGAGTAATCGGGGGTGGTGATGGTGGATGCGGGGGAAAATCTGCGGGGAAAACCGGAGACGGATTGGAGATAGAGGAGTAAGAAATTTCAAGGGGTGGGGAGAATGTTGTAAGGGAAAACTGTACGGGCGGAATCTGTTCCCGGATTGATGATTGAATTATAGGTTGATCTCGCGGATTTATCGCATTGTTAACCCAGACACGGGCAGCGAGTCGGCGCGATCGGCTGGTTTCCGTTAAGCGGCGGCGACGAGGGGCGAACGAACGCGCTGCACTAAAATTTGTATCTTTAAAGTGAGATCCCAAAAAGAAGAGAAAAAAAGAAGGGAAAGAAGGAGAGGGACCACCCAATGTAATGTAATGAAATTGAAAAATTACTGCTGAGATAGCGATATGTAGGATGGCTCAAAAACGCGGAGAAGGTGGTGTCGGTCGTAATATGCTGTGGCTCAGTTTCGTCGGATTCCCCCGATCAAGAAACGCCGTAGATTTTGAGATGCATTGAGAATGCCGTCGATTCAAATAGACGCACTGACTCTACTGGTGAGAGAGAGGGCTTCGAAAATCGGGTGGAACTTTTTGAATATCGCGACTTCTTGAAACTAGAGGAAAATCGCGCGACAAGTGTAGCTTGAGTAAACTTGGAGAAAAATCAGCGACGAGGGCTGCGGAAAAGCGATTTTTATACTAATCGCCCCAGATTACTTCATCCATTCCTATTGTAATACCTCATCCTTTCATTACTCAAATTTGAATTGGTGGAATAGATTTCGTTAGCTGGTAGTAGGATTTTCCTTTGCTCTTGGATTGGTCACGATTTTGGGGGAGGAAAGGATGTTGATAGGAATCTGTAGTATGGGAAAGTGTCCTCCAAAATTTTATGATCTTAAGATTTATGGGAAAACGCATGTCTCGTGCGTCAAGAAGGTGCGCATGCATTGTCGCTACGAGACCATCTAGAATCTACTGAACGTCACGTGCCGTTTCTTAGATTTTTGTAATTACGGATTCACGAGAATCGTCCGCGACTTGACCGTTAATCTTGGCGCCGGTCTTACGCTTTCCATACGTATTTATTATTGATTTAGTTTATCTCGGAGCGACATTCACGAAGAGATACCGGATTCCTTAGTTTAGTTTTTAGTGTAGAAAAAAAAGAAAGGAAGATAAAATTTTAGTATTTCGAGATAGTAATTCCAGATCTCTAGAAAGAAAAGAGTCGTGCGAGTCCGCCGAACGTAACAATATACATACCCTCATCCATTCCTCTTTTTTTCTTCCCAACTCGAGTTTGTCAAATTTTCAATCCTTCCTGATTTTATTTTATGCTCAAATCTCCTTACTCTTATTTCCCATTCTATTCTGAGTTTATCGATAAGAAGCTCCTTCATAATTAAATACTTTGGGGTGCAGAAATCCAAACTAAACAGTCATCTTATATAATTCATCATAACCTTTTCCAATTCCTCTTTCTTCTCCCATCTCCATATTTCTACTCCATAAGCGATAACACTTTGCACCAAATATTTAAATAAGATCCATCTCCTCCTGAAATTGTTCCTGCATATCCTCTCGCCTAAACCCTATATCTTTCTTGCCGCCAGCTTACCCTTTCTACTTAAGTCTTTAATGTGATCTTTACAGTTACCCCATCTATTTAAAGTAAAGCCCAGATAATTAAATTTTTGCACTTCTTTTATACCCCATTTTCATTTTCTCTCTTCCTCTCCTGTTACATACTAATACCTGTTTTATCTGCCCAGCGAATGAGAATGGATTGAAATGGATTTAAATGGATTCAGATTTTCAGAAATACGGATTCATGAATGTTAAAATGAATTCTTTTCAATTCTGAATGCATTTTTATTCATTTATAGAAATTTTATAAAGCAAATGTCTATGCCTTTTCAATCCTAAATGCATTTTTATTCATTTATAAAAATTGCATAGAGCATCCCTATGCTTTTTAATTCAAAAATAATATTAGCATTTTCTGTGTATCGTGAATACTACTTAATTCAGAATTGTGAATAGGAAGTACAATTTTTTAATTTAGTTAAATTAAAAAATAATATCAGCAATTTCTGTGCAACGTGAATACTGCTTAATTCAATATTCTGAATATGAAATGCAGTTTTTCAATCTAATTGAATAAAAAAAGTTTTTATTTAAAAATGGACGATAAATGCTACTTAAATTATTTAAAATTATAAATAAGAAATTTTTCGTTTCAATCCAACTAAATTCAAAAAAGTTATAACAAAAAATAATTGAGCTATGTTCTTTTGTTTCTCTTTGATTAAAAGTAAAATGAATGATCGATGTGAACTTGCAAAACAAGTTGAATAAACAGCCCGAATATTAGATTAATCACAGCGCGCGATATCGGCCAAGTGAGATTAGATTATCCGACTCTTACCCAATGTTGTCTCATATTTAGTAATGTAAATTGTTTATACTTTATTATATTTGTTAAATAATAGTATTTTTATTATATCTGTATAATTTCGTTATTAGTTTAGGTGGTTGTAATTGAAGCAGAGAGAATGAATAACACATTTACCAATTAAACAAGTGATGTAGTGGTTAATGTAGAAGATTCATAATCCAGAGATCCCAGGTTCAAATTCCACTAAGATGCGTTTTTTAATAACAATTTGAAGTAGTTAATTCCAGGTATAATTATTATAAATGTTTTAGGAATGAAATTTGTAACCCTTAAATATGAATTTTTTTTTTCGAATATTAAACTAGTCAGATTGAATTCAATCTATTCAATCCATTTTCATATAAGTTTAAAGTACGCATTAAAAAAATTTTAATCTATTTTAATCCATTCTCGTTTGTTGGATGTATAGAGTTCTAATTTCTTTTTTTCTAAAAATCTTTTAATACTTCCTATCATATCCTGCAGAGCTTCCCTATTTTTTGCCAATAGAACTATATCATCCGCATACGCAAAATTTCAAATCCTTTGTTTATTTATACCTATTCCTTCGATACCTCTGCTTCTAAATTTTTCGTCTAAATCCGCGATGTACAAATTGAAAAGGAGTCATCACACATCCCTGCCTCACGTCCCTCTTCGTTACAAAACTTTCAATATTTCCTAGCTTCGTTCTAATCGTTACCTCTGTTTCCTTATAGGTTTTCTCAGTTCTTCTAACTAAACCCTCACTTATTCCTTTCTTCCTCAAGCAGTTCCATAATTTACCTCGTCAAAGGCAGGCTTTAAATCTGCAGACATCATGAAAACTTTCCCATTTTCTCCTTTTTTGCTTTCTTCCCTCTATATGATATGCATTATTACGAAGATATTATAGATCGTCGACCTTTCTTTTCTAAAACCTGCTTGAGTTTCTGGGATCATTCTTTTTTCCTCTGCCTCTTTCTCTAGTCTATTTTTCAGCACCTGCATATAATTCGTACGCTGTGCATAGCAATGATATCCTATAATTTGTTGCCTTTTTTTGGTCACCCCTCTTATATATAGGTATTACTATGCTTTTCTTCCAATCTTCCGGAATTTGCCTTTTCTCCATACCATTATCATTAAAGCTACCAGCTTCGTCCATAGCCTTTTCTTTGTATATTTCCACGCTTCTGTCGGTATCCCGTCGATGCCAGCAGCTTTCCTAAGTTTCCTTTTTTAGTGCCTTCTTTATCTCCTTTTCCTTCAGTTCTTCCTCTTCTAGTTCTGTACTTTTATCGTCCACTTCCGTTTCTTCTCTTTCAGCCTCCTTGCTACCCAGCAAATCCTTAAAATGATTTTTCCATTGCTCTTTATTTATACTATTTTCATGCCTCTTTCTGTCTCTCTTCTTATTAATATATTTCCATATGTCCACCTCTCTTTTGAAGCTTCTTAATCCCTCCTCCTCTTCTTCACTTTTTTCTCTTTGCTTCTTTTTCAGTAATTTCTTAAATCTCCTTTTCTCTTGCAAATAGTCTTCCCTTCCTATTTTTCCTTTCCTCCATCTCCAGTACAACTTTTTTACTTCCTTCTTACTTTTGGTACAACTCCTGTCTCACCAGTCCTTGTGCCATAGCTCTTTATTCTTCCTTTTTACCTTCTTCTTTACCAATGCACCTGTTACGCCCAAGCTCCGCATGTATAAAGCTGAGGAGGTGAACGCAATAGGAACCGAATTATTAAACCGATTTGGTCATGTCCAGGCTCCGGATCGCAAGGGAGTAGTGGGGAAGGACCGACGCAAATCGGGAGGCACTTCGCTTCGTCCTGAGGCTCCTAACAAGCCGGGAGTCGAATGGAGGATAAAGTGGAAACTTCAACTCGTGCTCTGCTAAACGGACACATGAGTTGGACATACTTTTAATTTAAAGGGTCCTGGGTCAGTGTGCTGGGAGGGCGCACTTTAACGCTAGATGTGCCAGTACGTCGGTATACCCTGGTTTTCGGTCATGGAATTCAATCCAAATGATCGGAGAGAAGGTGAAGTGCACAACCACGGGAGAGCTAATGAATACAAGGAGAGGTTTTATTAAATTGACAAATAAGGGTTTAATTTAATAATACTATAATAAAAGCAATATTTGGTGATACATTTTTTTAAACATAGAAGTACAATTTTTGTTTTTCTATTCTGAAATATATGATCGCACGCATGTGTGTGTGTGTGTGTGTGTGTGTGTGTGTGTGTGTGTGTGTGTGTATGTGTGTAAAGTATCGTGTGGCAGAAGGGAGAAGTTACGAAGAGGATAGCGAGGGAATAAAAAGAGAAAGAGGTTTTGGTGAGTAGATTTGAGAGGGTTTGACCTGATTTCCTCGGATAGTTTTAACGGGGCGGACACGAACGACCGGTCGAACAATTATCGTGAGGCGACGGCGACAGATTGAAATTATAACGTGAACCGACTGCAATGTTTTTATTTTCTTGTACATGGAAGGTCAAAAAGGGAGAAAGAAAGAAAGAAAGAATAAAAATAAAATTTAAAAAATAAATAATAAAAAGAGACAAAATGAAATATTGAAATAAATTACCGAAAGAAAAAATGAGGAAGGGAGCCAGAGAATAAAGATATACCGATTTACTATTGAGATGCTTATCATTGGAGGTTCTCCGGCCAGGATGTGCAAGGCTAGTGATATTTCTTTGACTCTACTGGAGAAAAAGGGATTCGAGAATCGGATGAAGCCTTTTTTAAAGGTCCCGACAACTACAGCTTCCCAAAACTCAAAGAAAAATCCTCCTGAGGGACCGCGGTTTTTATACTAATCGCCCCCAATTACTTAGATTCGGATTGGTGGAATAGATTTCGTTAACTAGTAGTAGAATTTTTCTTTGCTCTCGAACTGATCAAGATTTTGGGGGAGGAAAGGATGTTGACCGTTGTCTGTAGTGTGGAAGTGTTCTCCTAAATTTTACGATCTTAAAATTTATGAGAAAGCGCACGTGCAGTGCGTCAAGAAAACGCACGTGCATCGTCGCCACGAGACCACCCAGAATCTACCCCTAAACGTCACATGCCTTTTCTTAGATTTTGTGATCACGGACTCGTTCGCGACTTGACCGTTAAAAAGTATCTTGGCGCCGGTTTTACGCTTCCAATGACATACGAGGTCTGGCTATTAAATAACGAGACTGCTTATGAAAAAAAGTTTTATTTTAAAAATTATTCTACAATTGAATGCTCCCCTTCAATGTACTCCCCTCCCCTCGCCACACACCGTTCCATTCGTTTTTTCCATTGGTCAAAGCAATGCTGGAAGTCTTCTTTTGTAAGAGCATTTAGGAGCTCCGCCGATTTTCGCTTCACCTTTTCCATCGACTCGAACCGGGTTCCTTTTAAGGCAGACTTGATCTTCGGAAACAGGAAAAAG
>NW_017305977.1:734588-740672 GCF_001594115.1 Trachymyrmex septentrionalis | reverse complement strand
CTCGTGTTTTTCGTCACACATTGTTATCGGCACGAAAAAAAAACAAGTTCGTTTCTAACCTCTATAGAAAAAATACTACTACTGCGACAAAAACGTGTTTTCGTACTGGAATAGTAGACACTTCCAGCTATCCAACGCTGCATTCATTTCCCACCCTATCCCTCTAGGACGCCTTCTGCGCGCGCACTCGTTATTTAATAGCCAGACCTCGTATTTATTATTAATTTAGCCGCAGTATCCTAGGGGCACAGACGGTGTCCTTTTGGTCCCGCCGCTCGTGCACGCGTACCGATTTTTAGTTTATTCAGACATTTACGAGGAGATACTGGATTCTTCGTTTTAATTTTTAGTGTGAGAAAAAAAATTTTTAGTTTTCTCTAGACTGTAACGCTCAACTTATTGCGTTATTCTTTTTATTTCAACGAATTCCAGATCTCCACAAAAGAAAAGAGTCGTAGGAGTCTGCTGGACGTAACGCACTATATACCGTTCGTTTAATTTTCTCCCAGCTTTCTTCGATACTTATGCCTTCTTCTTTCCGCTCCTCTTTCTTTGTTGTGTTTTGGTATCTTTCAATTGCCTCCGCATCCCAGGCTATTATTTTTTCTTTTCACACTCGTTCCGCTTCTGTGGTGTGTTGGATTCTCTTCTTCTTCTTTCTGCTCCCTGATCTTCAGGCACAAAAGCAAGTGATGCGAGTCCACTCTTACATCCATTTTATAATAATAAATTTATAATCCTATCTTTTACGTCTTAACTATTACGTAATCTATAACCGAGCTATCTCTTACTCCTATATGTGTATATTCATCCTTCTAGGTGTGTTCAGATGTGCTTCCGTTTACAATGTATAAGCCTTTATTTTTTACCAACAAAGCTCCTACTTCTATTTCCTATAGTTTTATCCTTGCTACATCTCTCCACCCCTTCTTCCTCTATTTCCATTCCTCCTAGTTTTCCTATTCTTATATTCAAATCCTTTCTTACGATTAAATTTTCTTCTCCTTTCCTTATACATCTTTCCATCTTTTCCTCTAAATTTTTTTCCCCTTATTTTCCATAAATCAAGATAACCTTTACTTTTTCCTTATTTACAATATTACTAAATCCGAACTTATTATACCTTTCTCCTCCTCTTGTATATAGTCTATCTCCTTAAAGTTTCTAATCGTTTCTTTTCCCTATTATAAAACTCCCATTAGCTTTACCTCTCCTCTCTTCCCTTTGCAAAATAACACTCTTATATATGTGTACTTGACAGTCTGCCCTTTAATCTATCTCAATCCTTTTGCTCTACTCATGTTTCACATAGGCTGATAAAGTCAAAATCTTTCACATACTTCCAAAAATCTATATTCTTATTCTATATCTCTGCACAATTCCAGAATAACATAACCCTCCCTCTTTCCCCTTTCCTCTTATTACCTTTTCCGTCTCCCCCCTTAGTCCTATATCTATTTTCCTTTATTTTCCTTCTTACTTTTCTTCTTCTATATTTTCTTCTTTTACTTTTTCTTTTACCTACACCTTCTATTCTTTTACCTGTCTACTCTTCTGCTTCTTCTTCTTGGCTTGAAATTCTCTGTTCCGTCCTTAGCATTATTCCCCTCGGCCTCTTCTACATTTCCTTTATTTCTCTCCACTTCTTCTTTTTTCTATTTCTACCCATTTTACCCCTCCACACTCCTACTCTCACTCTTCCTAATCCCATTTTTACCTGTTTTCCCTTGCCTCTTTGCTCCTTTGCCCATCTATTCATTTTTCTTGGATTTTCCTTTTCTCCTAGCTTAAGTCATTTTTCTATAAATATTCTCCCCCCTTTTAACTTGTGCTTATTTTTCATGATTTCCTTTTTTTTCTCTTTCCTCTCCACCTAATTACATATGCTACTACTCTCTCTAACCGCAACTATATTACATTCAATCTTTTAACTTTTCCTTTATCCACTCTTTTATCCATACCTTTCTTCTTCTTTGCCCCTTTTCCTTATCTTTAGATCCTTCCTCTATATTTATCCCTTTTATAACAAAGTTCAATCTCCTTTTCTCTCTTTCACTATTTGTTACCCATCTTCTTTTCAACATATTGATATTTTTATAACTCAGCCCTCCCTCACTAATAACCGATCCTACCCCTGTATACGTACCTTCCTCTACCACTTACCCCATTCCTAACCTCATCCTGGTCACTCTCTTCTCTCCTACTGCTCCCTGTTCTTTCCCTAATCTTTCCCTCTGCTCAAATTTAACCTCTCTCTCAGCCTTTCTTTGTCAATCTCCTTACTCTAACCTCTGCCTCTTCCATTTGCTTCGCCCATTCCTCCTTCAGACTTTTGATTTGTCTTTCCGTGCAGCAATATACTTCCCTTTTTATCTCTCTAATTTCTCTTTCTAACCAGTCTCGTATTTCCTTTCTCATATCTTTTATCATCCTCTCAGGAATTTCTCGCAATTTCTCTTTCGTTCTATCCGCCTTACCTTTTTCCCTAGTATTCACGAATGCTACCTTTTCCCCCTTGGTTAACTTTTTTTGCCCCGTTTCCTGTTTCGCCTTGGCTCTTCTACCTGACTCCCTTCTGGCCGTGTCAACTGACTTCTTTCCTGCCATAATCTCTTTCGCCGCACTCTCTCACCTCCTATACAATTAGCTATCGCCTACTTCTGCCTCCAATCTCTCGACTTCCTTATTGCCTGCTCTCGTGAAATCGCATGCTCTAATCTAATTATCCGCTATACTCGCCTATTATTCACTATTAATTCTCACACACTCTCCACAAAGCTTGCACTCGCATCCACGCCACCTAACCAAGTTCTTATTCCCGTATATGAATAGAATAAGGATTCAATTTTACCACGTCCAATTCTTTTTTTATCTATACACATGGATCAAGAATTTG
Source organism: Trachymyrmex septentrionalis (assembly GCF_001594115.1). Lineage (NCBI taxonomy): Eukaryota > Metazoa > Arthropoda > Insecta > Hymenoptera > Formicidae > Trachymyrmex > Trachymyrmex septentrionalis. Next base: position 737,776 of record NW_017305977.1, on the reverse strand, counting down.
GATTCTAATAAATTAAAATGTATAAAAAATTTTTAATTTATTTAAATCCATTTTTGAATACTAGGTACCGTTCCAGCCACATATATACAGTAGCGGCAACTCTCCCGATTTTATGTTGACGAATGGAGTGCACATGCATGAAATAAGTAAGTTGCTCCGTCTCATTTCCTCCCTTTTTTAATGTTCTCTCTCTTTTTCTCTCTATTTAAATAAGTGTTTCAATGTTCCACTTAAACATTTGTCTTTAAAGTATACTAGTACATGGTTTAGAGTAGAAATTTAAAGGAAAGTATTACGTGTATTGTCCATTTGATGAAATGTTATGTGAGAAATCTCGAAAGATTGGTGGAGATCTAATTTTTGTGAAAAAATGATAAAATAAAAAAATGAACAAAAAGTAACACAGAAAATTGAGCAAAAAGGATTTCTTTTTATTTATTGTATTTTAAATTTATTTTTTGGACATACATGTATATAAATTTCTTTTATATCTCTCAGCTTTCTCATAACATTTTCATAGATATATAATTACATAATATTTCTTTATACAAATATACATTTTTAAGTTAATTTAATATTTTTCCTAATATTTCTCTCTTTATTTTTCAATATGTTTACAATTTATTTTTATTAATTTTTATTAAGTTCAGATTATTTCATTGTAATAGTAGGTTTATTCGTTTGTATACATTGCATGCACTAATATGCTCCTATAACAGCTCTTACTCATTCCAACGCATTTGTTGGAGTGCGACGCGAATAAATCTAGTGAGTTTTGACAGAGCGAAAAAAAGATGAAAAAAGAAAAAAGTTTAGGTAATAACCATGGCAATGCTAGGTAACTTGCTTATTTCACGCATGCGCACTCCATTTTGGCCAACACTAACATCAAAGGTGCCGATAGGGAGTTGTACTACTGTATGTACTGTGTTCCAGCTATGATTCCAATAACAGCTATGGTTCCGATAACAGAGAAACTTCTTATGCCTAATTCACTTTGGACGCAGCAAGCGTCAAGCAATGAAGCAGCAACCAACCAGCAAGGTATTGTTTACGCCACTGTAAATATCGCTTCACTGATTGGTTGCTGCTACGCTGCTTGACGCTTGCTGTGTCAGTGTAAATTAGGCATTACGGAACAGAATGAACTAGTGAACTCATTTCTAGTAAGAAATCCATTGCGTCGTTCCGATTCTGTATAGTCATAAACTAAAAGGTTGCAACTCTTTTTTTTTTATGGATTTTATAATACAGCTTATTCACCGAGCGATTGATCCACGAATTTGTCGATCCACGAATAAAAATCAATTACTCAATGGCAAGCTGCGTTCCGAAATCCATCGAAAAGAAAGTATTGCAATCTTATTGTCTCTGATTGTATAGGGGGTGGCACTTTTAAGATGCCTTTTTATGCTGACATTTGACGCTCATTTTCAGCATTAAAATAGATCACGTGATCAAAATTAACGCTTGATATTCATCAATTTCTATCACGTGACTTATTTTGACGCCAAAAATGAGCGTCGAGCATCGGCATAAAAAGGCATTTTTATTATAGGAACATTAGCTAGGCTATGTTCTAAAACTTCCTCTCCGAGGAAAATTTTGCTCGAAATATGTAGTATATGTATATTATAGCATATAAAGTAAAATCTTTCTCGGAGAGGAAGTTTTGGAACGTAGCCTAGAAAACGAGTGCTTCAGCGTCGCATGAGAAGACACCCATAGTATCTCTAGGTTGGGTGAGTTGAAATGCAAATAGCGTTACCCATCTATGGTTTGGTTATTATTTTTCCATTCAATGACGTAGAGTTGCCATATTTTTTCTGCGGATGCCTGCTAGGGGGGTCAATCGAATTGTTGGTGTTCGGAGATGGCTGTACAAGATGGTTTATGATAACCAAATGGTGCGCGTAATGAACGATTGAAGAAGAGATCGAAAACAGGGCGCGTCTTTTCGGCAGGTACATACTCGTATCGATGTAATGGTCGCTTGGAAGAGCATCTCAGCAAGAGATAAGTCCTTTGCTCGAAACAGCTTCTTGCGAAGGAAAACTTTACGTCACGAGTTTATTCGCGAATGGCACTGTGATTGTGTGTCCGTGACGAGGTTATAAACCTGAAATTTAGGACGATACGCGACAAAGAATTTTGTGTCCGTAGACGTTTGATGACAGCGTTGTATCGCGCTGCGCATTTTGTTCATCTCACATTTCGCGTCATTCCTTTATTACGATTTTCTTACAGTCCACATTCCATTCGTGAATGCAGTGTCCATCTCGATACACTATTTTTACCCCTGTACTTTTTTATTCAGACGTGTTTCTCTTGTTGCATGTTTTCGCCGAATATTTCATCTATCTTTGTAGCAGTTACGTAATTTTAAATGTGAATGATTCAAATACGTATATATGATCGAGAGTGAAATTAATGAAACTGGAATTTCGCGCATTTAAGCGTATCAATAGATTTGTTAAACGATAAAGGTAAAGAGGATGAAAGGAAAAATTCATTTTATTTCATATTTTTTTTTATGTATTGACTGATTGATTTCTTTGAAGTTTTATCATTTCTTCCAGAAGCTCGATATTATTAAACTACTTATTAATGTTTTCAAGTTATTTAGATGATGGGATGTGTGTTGGAACATCTTCACGAAGAAAAGAGTTTATACTTTTAAATTTACATTCATCTATTTGCTCCTAGTTATTTTTATTTATTTTTTTTTCTATATTTCTATATTTATGATTTGTATTTTTTTTCATTATCTTTAATTACCTCTTTATCTTACTCCTTTTTTTTTCTTCGTAATCTTTAATTTATGACAAAAATACAGCTGTATAGCATAAAGATGAGAAATAAATTTGCTTTCTGTGCATTTATCTCAGAAAAATGTTAAAACTTTATAAAATATATTACATATATGTCTGAAATTTGTATATAAGAGATTGTTACATTGTACTGTAAATATGTTAACCTTTGAAGAAATTATTTGTATTACAGGAATTTTAGCGAAACATAATGTCGTATAAGGAGATAAAGACGAGTAACAACAATGGAAATGTCATCTGTAGATTGTGGTAAAAAACAGCATTATCTACAAGGCGACATGTCAGATTCGTCACGATATCTTTATGGCCATCTTCCTCCTGACGTTATGCCGAAAGGACTTTCCAACAATGGTAACG
>NW_017305977.1:718052-734488 GCF_001594115.1 Trachymyrmex septentrionalis | reverse complement strand
TAAGGATATAATTAAATAAAAGATTGCAAGAAGTATTTTGCAATATAGATATATTTGTGTGTACTCATACAGAAATGCGCCTTTAACATATATATGTATGTATATATATATTTTTTTTATTAGCTAATTTATACTGTATTTATACATATGTAAAACTGTTCTTTTTAGGCATAGGAGGAAAATTATGCCAACTTGAAGGTCTGTTTATCGGTGATTCTGCTCAAAGTGGACGAGCCAGTCATATCGTTTCGATTGAGACACTTATCGATATTTTGCTTGTGCTATACGACGAATGCTGCAATTCTTCGTTACGCCGTGAAAAGACTGTTTCCGATTTTATTGAGTTTGGTAAGGAATTGTTTCTTTTAAATCTCTGCAAGATGACTTTATCTTTATTCTTAAACTTTATTCTTAAACTTTGTATTACATATTGTATACACATACATATGTCGATTACATCATTGATTCTTTGCAGTGAAACCAATAACTTCATGCATCAAAAACTTGCAATTGACACGAGAGGACTTTGAAATTGTCAAAGTAATTGGCAGAGGTGCTTTTGGGGAAGTATGCGTTGTTAGAATGCGCGGCTCAGACAAGGTATTTGCTATGAAAATTTTGAACAAATGGGAAATGTTAAAACGTGCTGAAACGGCGTGCTTTAGAGAAGAAAGGGATGTATTAGTGTATGGTGATCGCAGATGGATCACGAATCTGCATTATGCCTTTCAAGATGACAATAACTTGGTAATATCACTTAACGTTGCACTTTTACGTTTGTAAAAAATATTAAGCAGCCTTTGTACCACTAATTGCTGTGACTAATTGTATTGTGTTGCCACAGTATCTGGTCATGGATTACTATTGCGGAGGAGATTTATTAACGTTACTGAGCAAATTCGAGGATCGTCTACCTGAGGATATGGCTCGATTTTACATAGCAGAGATGGTGCTAGCTATAGGTTCTATACATGACTTACGCTATGTTCATCGTGACATAAAACCCGATAATGTTTTATTGGATGCGAATGGTCATATCAGATTAGCTGACTTCGGTTCTTGTTTACGACTGTTCGAGGATGGTACGGTGCAAAGTAACGTCGCTGTTGGTACACCGGATTACATTTCACCAGAGATATTGAGGGTAATACATTATTCTGCAGGATAGAGATATGTTACTTTGACCTTTCTCGCTCATCGCGTTTGCATATATTGTGTGATATATTGATGCACTTTATCATATTTGTATTATCTTTTATATTTTATTACTGCTGTTAGGCAATGGAAGATGGTCAAGGACAATATGGTCCTGAATGCGATTGGTGGTCTCTTGGAGTGTGTATGTATGAAATGCTCTATGGCGAAACACCTTTTTACGCAGAATCTCTAGTCGAGACTTATGGAAAAATTATGAATCACAAGGTAAAACTTTAAAATTCCTATAGATTTCTTTTTTCGTTAAAACAATATTTGTTCGTTGCTTAATAATTGGAATTAACATTTCCTTTTCGTAGAATTGTTTTGATTTTCCTATGGACGCTATGTATGATGTTTCTGAAGAAGCCAAAGATCTGATGCGGAAATTGATTTGTAGCTCTGAATTTAGACTAGGCCAAAACGGAATTGATGACTTCAAGGTAGTTGTAGTAATTATGACGGCATTATTTTAAGATTTTTACCTATATATTATTTTTATTAAAAATGCAGAAACATCCGTGGTTCGACGGAGTCGATTGGGATACGCTGAGAGATAGCACAGCGCCATACATTCCTGAAGTTTCATCACCTAGTGACACATCCAATTTTGACGTTGATGATACTGATGTTCGCACTTCCGATGCTGTTCCACCAGCCGCAAATTCTGCCTTTTCTGCGCTTCATTTACCCTTTGTTGGTTTTAGTTTCACGCAAGGAAGGTATGTAACGTATCCTCTCTTTTTGTTTTAATATTTATGCTATACCCGGCGTCGTATGTAACCATACCCGGCAACGTTGACGCTCACGAATATTAACGTTCCATTATTTCTTTGATTGTCACGTTACATAAAAAGACGTAAAAGTCACATGACCCGAGTAACAATATTAATAGAGATAAATAAAGCAGATATAATACTGCAAGAAATATCGCTTATTCGTATCTGAAACCTCTGTCATTTTGTAAAAATTATCGCAATATAGCCATCTCTTATGAAAGGAAATATTAGCTTTTTATATATTTTTCCGTCACTTATATTACACTGATCTCGCTAGTCAGTTTGATCAAGGATTGATAGCAGATATATTTTTGCTTGGTGCAAATATTAATATGAAACCAATCTCGCAAGCAGATAAAAGTGCTTTTTACGTAGCGATAATATCGTCGACAGTTGAAATGCAACTCACAAGGCATCATTCGTATTGTCGTACTTTTGCTTATTGAGCAAAACTGATGGCCATATTTATGAAACACCATAGGACCGACTAGAAGAATCGAATCGGTTATTGCGAATAGCATGTTACTGTTCGCCGAATTTGTCGATTTTTATCAGTAATATGCTTTATTTGCTTTATCTTCAGTTTTTAACATTACAGTTGCATATCGGATCTGGGTTGTATTTCTGCTCTATCTCAGACAGACAAACGTATACAGATACTCGAAGAAGAAAATACACGATTGGTACAAACTATTGACGATATGAAAAATCATTCGAGTATAAGTCATTCTTCGCCTGGTATCTCGCCAGATTCTAATAATGCGACCAGAAAACTTCAAGATGAAATAAATACGCTCACAAAACGCAATTGTGGTAAAATTATAAGTTTAAATTTCCGTAATTTGTGTATGTATATGTTTGTGTTACAACATTGAAGTAATATTTGCTTGTTCTATATAGAATTGGAGTCGCAGTTAAAATCTATGGATATTCCTCGCGAATTACGAACTTTAGATAACGGTGACATGATAAAATATCGGGAACTTGAGAAATTAGTTCGATGTCTACGCTCAGAGAAAGAAGAAGCTATCAAGGATAAGTTGGACGCGCAGGAGAAATTAAAACTTCAAGATAAGGAGTTGAAGGATGCGCTCACGCAACGTAAGCTCGCGATGACGGAATATACGGAAGTATCGGATAAATTATCCGAACTGCGGCAACAGAAGCAAAAATTATCTAGACAGGTTCGTGACAAAGAGGAAGAGTTAGAAGTTGCGATGCAGAAGGTCGATACTTTACGCCATGATATTCGGAAAGCTGAGAAACTGCGTAGAGAGTTGGAGAATAGAATCGACGAAGCGATGGCAGAGACGAGCAAAGAAAGGAAATTAAGAGAACGCAGCGAGGAATATTGTAAACAGATGCAAGAAGAGATGGAGAAGATCAGACAACGTTCTCTTGGAAATGACGCTAGTGCGAATCATGCTTTGGCCACTCAAGAAATTAATAGATTAAAGGCGGAAGTTGAAAAGCTTGAGGTTCAGTATAACGAAAACTTGACTCAACAACAAAGTAGATTTAACCTTGAAATTCGAAGTTTGCAAGAACAATTGCACGAAGCGGAAACTAGAAGAGAACTGTTGGAAAGAGAGGTGCAACTCACCAAGGAGAAATTGGATGCTGCGAGATTGGAAAATATCACCGATAGCGAAGAAACTATAAACGAGTTAAATAGGCGTCATGAGAGGGAAAGGATTATATTAATTGAAGAAAATAAGAAGCTTGTATTAGAACTCGGTGCTCTCACTGATAGCGTTAATAGATTACAGGGTGAAAGAAGACAGTTGGAGGACGAATATGAAGAGTTGAGGAATAAGAAAGAAGCTATAGCGCAGTGGGAAGCTCAAATTACCGAAATTATTCAGTGGGTATCAGATGAAAAAGATGCTCGTGGATATTTGCAGGTACATTTGCGCTTTGATTATTTTATCCTTGAATGTCTATTATTCGTCGAAATATGTCAACGTTTATTGAACAAATTTTTTATTAATTAGCCTCTGTTCACAAAAGGAAATTATTATCTATTCTGATCTCAGGCCTTGGCTACAAAAATGACGGAAGAATTGGAATTCCTGAAACACTCTGGTGGAGTTGGTGGTGTTGGAAGTGGAACTACAATGACGGATAAAAATTGGCGAAATCGTCGATCGCAGAAGCTCGATAAGATGGAACTTTTGAATTTGCAGAGCTCCTTACAAAGTGAAATACAAGCGAAACAAGCAATTTCAGAGGAACTCACCAAAACTCGTTCGGATTTGATAGCTGCACAAAAGTAATTTTCAATGAAAAATTGACGAAAAATAATATTGCACTAGTTGCAAATAAAAAAAACGATAAAGGCTTTGGCACATAAGAAAACGACAGTAAAATATAAGCAGTAAGCTAATCGGCTAATCACAGTAGAGGCAATAAACGAAAGTAGTAGTAAATTCAAAATATTGATTTACTTACATCTTACTACTCAAGTTTTTTTGTGTGCCATATTCTTAACAGTATTTGAATATTTTTGTTCTCGTTCTTTTCATTTTTTCCTTGTTTTAGGGAATTGAGGGATTTCAAGCAGCGATTAGATACCATGTCGCATGAATTAAAGCGAAAAGATATGCAAGTAAAAGAGTTGCAAGCGCGTCTCGATACCGGGGATGGCTGTAAGTACACTTCAATTGACAATGTGGAAAGAGAAATGCACAAAAGTTCGTTATATCGCTATGGAAATATTACGTCTACACTTGTTCTGCAAGTCGTAGCTATATACGTTATTTGATTTGTAGATGTGATCTTTATACAAATGTTGAACGTGTTTTAAATTGTAGTCTTATTATGAAAATGATACTGATAATTGTGTGAGTGTATATATATGCGTGCGTGCGTGCGTATAGACGCGCACGCGCGCGCGCATATGTCAAATATTTATAGGTTGAAGCTATCCTAATCTCAATGAAATTTCTTTATGATTATACTTGCACTTTTAATGGCAGCTTTTGCATGCGTATCTTCGAATCAATGTAGTTTTGTGGAAATATTATAGATCGATATAAATTGTTTTTTCTTGTTTTGTATGCAATATTATTTATTTGTCAGGTTATACGATTATATTTACGCTGCAATATTTCACCACATAATGGATGCTTTTCATTTGATGACACAATTCGACATAACTATCGTTCTATGTTTGTTATTTCATTGAATGTCAGAAAGATAAAATGATGTTTATATCGACTTGTGTCATTAAATGGAAAGCATCTAATGATGATAATTTATGATTATGGACGAATGAGATGAGATTCGTTACCATACATTCAGTAAATGTACACTGAAAAAGAATTTTCAACTAACTAATAAGCCTCCGAGATAATATAAAATTTAAAATATTACATATATACGCAATTTTTCTAGAGCAGTGCTGGGATTTACTTGCACATTTCAGCTTGGTTTTTGCCTCTTCACCAACACGCGCAGTCTAAATGCCGATCGGCTGAAAATAAGCCGAAATGTGCAAGTAAATCCCAGCTCTGCTTTAGAGAACGATGCTGTTTTATAATTTGAAAGACTTTGTACTTTATTCATGAAAGTGATGATAGCACTATAATCTCTATAGAATTTTATTCTTAGCTGGAATAAAATGATAGAAGCTAGTCTTATGAAAATATTATTGAAAAAGTGATTATATATCAGTGATGTCTTTTCTCAATAATTATTTTCATTCTTTATTCGTAAGATTGTGGATAAAATTGAGGACATACTTGATAGTTTCTTCTTTTAGATATTGTCTCTGTAATATCGTTGATTCATACTGCATATTTATTTATTTATTTATTTTACTACACTTGTCTGTGTATTACAACTCAATCATCTACATTTATCAATATTTTTGGATCTGTTGATTTCCGAACGTTACATTAAAACCCGTATACTGTTTCTTCCTGAACAAAATGTACTTCATACAATATGCTCTATCAGTTTCTTCTGAATGCTAGCAAAGGAAGAGAGATGTCATAGTGATCAGTTGTTTAAATTGCCGTTAATTCTTTTTAAAATATATTTCTCTCTCATCACTTGATTTGGAATTGTTGCCAGACACAATTATCTTAGTAGTCTCGGTTTGAGCTAAAGTATCTTGACCATCTCTATTTTCATTGCATATAAAATTAAAATTGTGCCATCAACGAAATTATTATATATATTAAATATAAAAATTATTTTAGCACATGTGTCGTGCATATATATATATAATATATTATATATGTATATGCAGATATTTGTAGGAGATGGTTTTTTTCATTCGTCTTATTAATACCTTTGTCATAATAACATAATATACATTATGTTGATTTATTTGAGAAATATGTAGGTAAAAAAAGATCGATAGTTGGTATAAATGGAGGAAATCTTACTTAATATCATATGAAAAGATAAACTAATTATATGTATATATATATTTTTTTTTTTACTGTTACATGAAATATACATGAAATATACATATAAAAAACACTTCATCTTAGTCATACCGTTGTTATTTAATGCAACAATCTAATTTATCGGTGTAACGTGTTATTTGAATGTCTGTAAACTGGGGAAAATTGTTTCTTTATCTAGAAAACGCGAGAAAGGTTTATCGTTTGAGATTTTGTGTTAAACTTGATTTATGTATATCAATATATAATGTACAAATTATAGAGATCGTAATTACTGGGATCTATGTAGCATAGTAACTCGATTCTCCAGTACGGTATGCGATTCTGATTTCTAGACTACAAAGTGCCTCTGTTTATTGGCGTAACGAGCTGCGTGTGGGGCCTCTTGTTGCTCATCTTCAAACTATATTTGTGACAGCTGTCTCATCCAGCGATACAACAAGCAAACCTCCAAACATCGTTAGCACCAAACCCCAACGTATCATCGTACATCAGCCGTCGTCACCCCTACCAGTAATGCGTGCTCCCCGCATCACGACTTGTCGCTTATTAACTAGATTCGTTCCAGTCAACACGTTCATCAGTCAGAATGCCGTCACCATCGTATCGCCGCCTGGTAAATGATGTGGCAGCAAAAAAGTGACTTTGGATTGGACATGCTAATTATACAATACAGCGCTATGTTTCTTTTTTATTATTCCACTTATCTTCTTCCATTTCTCGTCTTTTCTTGAGAAAAATTTGATAGGAATAAAACATAGCACTGTGTTGTTTTTAAAACTTATCAAAAACTAAGCAGATGTTGATGTGTGACGTCCGATATCCTTGTTCAAGTTGCAATGGTGTTAATGGATTTTGTAAATGTTGCATTCTTTTATAAGCTATATAGTTAACTTTATTCATCGTGGAAGAAGACAGGTGAGACAACACGCATAAAGGCAATTTAGAACAATCAATTAGCCAATCAAATCAAATTTGGGTCCTAAATTTTGGTCGTACCGTACATCCCTCAAGTTGTCACATAACAGTCAAATTGAATCAAATTTGGGTACTAAATTCTTACTGCGCATCTTTCAAGTTGTCTCACCTATCTTATTCTACCATGGCTTTACTATTCAATCAATTGATTGAACGTTTTTTTTTTATATTCAGTGGATTAACAGATATGCGCGTTGTGTGATTTATCTTTTTATATATATCAGTAGAAACCAATTGAATTGAAACTCTTGTACGTTTCAAGCTACTTTTTCTCGTGCGTATTCCAGTTTGCAATATTTGTCATAATATGGAGCATGTGGAGCATAAAATATTCCGTATTTCTTTTGTGATATTTTTTATATGTACTTATGATGCAAAGACATCAGAGAAGCACGCAATTACTATTTTTTCTTTTTTTATAAAGCATGCATATTTAGCAAATGTATATATGTACTAAGAGGTTTACTATTTTCAGGTAAAATGTTACGTGCCGTTCAAACTTTAATATTAGAACAATAGTGTTATTTTTCTTATGTTCGCAAATATTTTACATTTTGTATATTGCCAAATATTTATACTTTTTATCACTATCACGTTATTTAGCCAATCTATTTATTAGTTCTAGAACGTCCTACATCACAGATGTCATATCTCGAGCACTTTCTTAAAGAAACTACAAGTAGTACACGTCATGGAAGTGTCGACAGTGTGGAAGGTGACATTGAGGACAATCGTGCACCTAGTATTACGAGCAGCAAAAGTAATTTGTCTGAACTTAGTATTGTAAGTATTTCAACATATATATATTTTATACAGGGTGTTTCGAAATTCGCACCACGAAATACAAGATGTGATACTTTAGGCTAAAATAAACAACTTTTTCCTTTAACAAAATTGCGCCCAAAAAATAATTTTTGTGTTTACTCGTATAATTTCAATCTGCTCTTCTGCAAAAATTACTTGTCAGACGCAATTTTGCAAAAGGAAAGTTATTTTCTTTAGCATAAAATATCATCTCTTGTATTCCGCGGGCGCGAATTTTGGAACACTCTGTATATTTAGAAACAAAAATAAAATAAATTATAGTGTGCTTTATGTATATATGCACGCGAAAATATTTCACTCAGTTTTACCTTTCTTTTTTCATTTTTCTTTTATTTCTTAGGATCCAACTTCGCCATTATCCCATGAACTTCTGAATAAGTCTTCGTCTACTCATGGTCAAATCAATTTGCAACCAAAGCCTAAATCACACCAATTTCTCGTACGGACGTTTTCAGCACCGACAAAGTGTAATCATTGCACGTCTTTAATGGTTGGTTTAACGAGGCAAGGAGTCGTATGCGAAGTGTGCGGCTTCGCGTGCCATATGCCTTGTTGCGACAAAGTACCTTCAATGTGCCCTGTACCCCATGATCAAAGTAAGTAATACCATAACTATTTAAGTAGATTCATTTAAAAGATCAAATTTTATTCAATATCTGACAAAGCTGACTAGAGATTTCAGACATATAGATTTGTAAATTCATCTATTTAACAATCAAAGAATTCGATTAGTTACAATTTAGATACGTTAAATTGTCTTATCGCATCTTCGTGACATCGCGCAATAGATGCGTAATTTCTCGTATAACTTCTGCGACTCGAGACGTGCTTGTTTCAGCCAAACGACCACTGGGAATTGATCCTACACGTGGGATAGGTACTGCGTATGAAGGATACGTCAAAGTGCCAAAAATGGGTGGTGTCAAAAAGGGTTGGGTGCGTCAATTCGTCGTAGTTTGTGATTTCAAATTATTTCTTTATGACATTTCACCAGATCGCAATGCTTTGCCATCTGTATATGTTTCGCAAGTTCTGGATATGCGAGATGAAGAATTTAGCGTCAGCTCCGTTCGTGATTCCGACGTGATACACGCTACAAAAAAGGACATTCCGTGTATATTTAGGGTAATGTTTCAATGTCTAATTTGAATCGGATCTTAGAAATCTTTTCACTGTTTCTGTCAGCAATGAAATAAATAACTCATGTAGCATCTTTATTATAAATCAGTAAATTTTATTCAGCTTAGCTGCGACAAAGTGATATATTTTGCGATTCAAGCTCACTGTTTTAATTTCCAATAATAATAATTTTGTTTCTTTCTCTTACTATTCTTGATAATCGAAAGCATTTATGTATTCCATGATTTCTTATGAGTGCGTGTCGTATTTTTAACAATAATAACAATATACATTGTTTCTTTTACTTAGAAGGTGCGTAAATTGTTTTTTTTTTTTATTTAGATAACTACGTCATTATTGGAGCCTCCTGGATTGAGAAATCATACGTTAATGTTGGCAGATACGGAAAGCGAAAAAACAAAATGGGTAGTAGCCTTAAGTGAGCTTCATAGGATTTTAAAGAGAAACAATCTTCCGAACACAACGGTATATAGTTAAGAATTAGTATATTCTTAACGATAAATATTCTTTCTTTCTTGTCTTTATCTTTCCATTTCCTTTTACATCCCTTTCTTTCATAGTTTAACTATTATCTATTACTAGAAAATAGAAAATAGCAAATGCTACTTTTTTTTCTTTACGAATATAATATATCATTAATACTAATACATCGGTATATTGTGTTTGTTGCTGTAGATTTTTAGAGCGAAAGAACTATTGGACAATACCTTGGCATTCATTAAAAACGTGATGTCAGGAGCGATTATTGATCCGGATCGTCTAGTCATTGGTACAGAGGAAGGTCTCTTCTGCTTAGATTTAGATCGTAATGGTGAGTAGACGAAAGCCGTCAAGACAATTCTTTATACCTTAGACTTACCGAGAAATATTATCATCTTTCCTTGTAGATGTTTAAAAGTGCGAGACCTTGTTCGCACGTACAGAAAAAAGTACAGTTAAATAAGTAATTGTACCTAACGATATGTATAGCTTGGGCGTAAATTTTAATGAATTTGTAGAAATTGCGAGAGTCGGGGAAGGAAAAAAGATATATCTTCTTGAATATGTTACGGAGGAGCAATTAATAGTGGTATTGAGTGGAAAACAACGTCATGTACGGCTGGTTCCAGTACGTGCCTTGGATGGAGATGAAGTCGAATGGATTAAAGTAGCAGAGACTAAAGGCTGCATCACATTAACAACTGGAGTAGTGCGTCGGAATCCGCTTAATTATTGCTTATGCGTTGCAATAAAAAAACAAGTAAGGCGCGCGTAATGTACAGTTAAATATAATACAATACATAACTTACAATATGTATAATACTGCATTTCAAGATGTGTATGTTACACCATGCAACTTATTTCTTATAGAACGCATCTCAAATTATCATCTATGAGATAACACGTACGAAAACAAGGCATAAACGCATACGTGAATTAATGTTACCATGTCACGCACAAACCTTACAAATTCTCTCTGAAGGACGCTTGTGCGTTGGTTATCCATCAGGTTTTTCTATTTACAGCATTTTAGGAGATCATCATCCTATTTGTAAGTATAATACAAGACGAATATATCCCCTGTATTGTCACTCAGTTCTAGTTTACATTTTAATCACCTTTATTTTTTTTATAAGCACTCTTTATCAAACTCTCTTATACTTATTCCAGCCTTGGTCCACGCTGAGAATACGCTCTTGGGTTTCCTCACCTATAGTGCCGTGGATGCGTTACGTTGCATAGAATTGACACGCGGTGAATTCTTATTAGTCTTCCATACATTAGCAGTATATGTTGATAATCAGGGAAGAAAGAGTCGAGATCGGGAAATAATGTATCCTGCAGTTCCTACGGCAGTTAGTAAGTACTACAACGCTTCGCTTTTCTTAACGTTGAGACACTACAGTGTCTCCAGATAAGCGTCGCGAATCACATCTATCTGATCGTGCTACTCTCGTGCTAGCATGTATATTCTTAATGTTCGGTTCGATCGTCGAGATGCTTCAATACGAATCTCATTTATAGATTCATCCTCGTTATACTTATAAATCGCGATTTCGAATTTCAGGTTATTGCGAGGGATATCTATTGGTATATAGCGAGACTCATATTGATGTGTTTGACTGTACATCTGGAGACTGGTTACAAACGCTTAATGTGAAACGAGCTCGACCGTTGAATATCTCGGGTTCTCTTACGTCTTGCGTAATAAATGATATGCCGTATGTTATTTATCTCAGCAATCTACATCAGCGTAAGTATCATGCTTTCCACCTAAGAACCCAGAAGATGCGCGCGACACGATATACATATTTATTACATATAAAGTTATGTAACAAAGAGTTGATCCCGTTTGCTTAGATTAATTGGCTATTGTTGGATTAATTAGTTATTGTTTAACATTATAAATACTCTAGGAGAATTATTAAATTTAATGCCATTGGATGCGAGCGGTAGACAAATGACAAGGCCACGACGAAGATTTTCATTACGAGAAGGCAATAGAGCTGTTCGTCCTACAGATAGACGTTCGAAAATGATTTCTGCACCGACAAATTTCAATCATATTAGTCATATGGGTCCAGGAAATGGAATTCAGGTATGTAAAAAGTTTAAATTTTGTAAACGACATTATTACCGTGCGTCATTGCAGACAATACATTGTATAGAAAAGTTAGTTTCAAGTTTTAAACAACAACTTGAAAAAGTCGTTTTGATATTTGTTAATCCTAGTACTATGTACATATATAATACGTTCATTTGCGTATGTAAAATATACGTACTATTTTATATATATTTTCTTTTATTGTAGATACAACGTTTATTAGATTTGCCTACGACATTGGAAACTGCTGATCAGCAACATACGAGTCATCATAGTAGTTCTCATCTTCATAGTAGCCAGCAAAGAGTAAGTAATGTGAATTACTCCTTTTTTGATGAATGAATAAATCATAACAATTTTTTCCTAATACAATTCTAACAAGACAAACGAATACATGACTTCTTTTTCTACTTTACTTTTTTCTTTATAGCTATATGATGCTACACTTCAAACACCAAACAAACCAGCACCATTGCCTCCTAGGCATCCCCCTTCTGACGCACGTCGTCTGAGTTCGCATATGTCAAGAAACTCTGGATATTCGCCGCATAACGGTAAATTAATAAAATAATAAAGTATATGTAACACGTTAACAAATTCGTTTTTCTCATATATGCCTAATGTTACAAACGAAATTGTATATCTGAAAATCGTATTTTTCGATTTTTGCATCGAATTTAATCAGATAAAATATGTATATAGGTTCGACAACATCACGAAGAGGTCCTGCGCCACCACGACCAACTGCCACGCCTCCTTCTTTACCACGCACTCCGGTGGACCAAATTGATTCTGAATCGTTACATTTGCGTTCACACACTCCACTTTCTCTCGGCAGTATTGCATCTTTACATAACAAGGTAATTTATTATTTTTACACATATATGTTTTTTTGTGTATTATTTATGATTAATCATTGCAACACAAAGGATCAACTTAGCTATTGAATTTATCTGCTCGTCATACAATTCTTAAAAATAAATAGCATATTTTGTAATTATGAAAGGTGTATTGTATTTTTATACATGAGCAAAATATATATACATGTACGTACGTGCGTCCGTGTATAATATATATTCATGTATATAATATATGTTTTTTATATAGGAGCATCCATCTGGTGGCAGTCCTAGACATTCTATAGCTTCGAATAATAGTTCAAATCCATCAACGCCACCGAGTCCTGCCCATGATCATGGATCGTCATCGTATGATTCATAAATTTATTTAACTTTTATGAAGATTTAGATAAACGGTATGTATCTAGTACATATTTAAGGAAAACGATCAATTTGATATATATTATACATATGCATATGTATACCTGTCGCGTCCCTATAGTGTATATATATATATGTATATATGTTGAGCTCTTATACGTTTACTATATATTTCTTCATTCTTTATCTATCTTTCCATTGTTGAAAACGTATTTTGATAATCATTGACTACAAGTGTTGACTACATTGACTTGTCGATCGAATCCGAACTTATTAATCTTCGAAGCTCCATTATTTGATATGTAATAAATCGAAAAATTTAAGTTTAGATTCGAGCCTAACATATATAGTTATATATTTATAACGTACTTTACAGATACGCAGTACTTGTGTTTGATCTTTGAAATGAAGAATTATATTTCGCGGTATTGTCTTACCGTCGTGCAATATAATTATGCATACTTGATGTTGTATATGAGTCAAACAAGTATCGTGATTATGCGCTTTTAACAATTTTGTAATGTATACTGGCGCGCTGCGTAATTTTATATATACATATATACATAAATCGCAGCAAATTTTTTTTGCAAAAAATGCACTAGTGCATTTCTATAATTTTCTGATTTTTAAGAGTTTATATGTAATTTATGATGCACTTTTTTTATGGAAAAGTCTATTATTAATATAATGGAAAATTATTGTAAATACTTTATACACTTGAAAAAACGAGAGAAACATTGTATTAAGCTCGCTTTTGCGATGCCATATCTATTTCTTTCGATAGTTGTCCTTCTTTATTTTGATAAGAATGATTTGATAATTTATATGCATCAAAATTGGAATCTCAGTCAAATTAACTAGCAATAAAATTTTAACAATTTAATGTATCTTAAACATACCTTCAACTTTAGACGAAAACAGCAGCTACGAACGTATAAGTATACTTAAACTAACGTTACACCGGGAATAACTGTGTGACTTTTATATCACTACGAAAAGCGTCTCCCTTTTTTTCTTTCCTTTTTACCGTACACATGTGGACGATAGCGCTCTCTCTCTCCTTCTTCCTCCCCCCCCTCTCTCTCTCTTTCGTTAGCCGATTTTCTTGTACAAAATCAAGTAAAAAACAAAAAAGAAAGATTCAAGTATGTTTACGTTATTGCTTTCTCGCTTTCACAAGTTCACTGTGCGCGATTATCCCCGGTTTAACGAGGTAACGAATTAGACGGAGAACGAATCGATTCGATGCCTTATGATTAATCGTTTTCTATATCGCGTCATACGCACTAATGTGCATGGTATTATCCGATGTGTGAATAGTAGAATGATCGTATCACGAGCTCCCGCTGATAATAAGTAGTTGTTAAGAACGTTAAGGACATTGCACTCATTTAGATGCGCTATAAGCATACGTAATGTCATCGTGTCGAGAATATGCGGCAGAAATACAATGTATCGTGTGTATATCGCGTGTATACCCCAACTGGAAATAGAATACAAGAATATTGTCTTTTGACATTCACTCTCGAATCGAAGGATAATCATCAATTAATAGAATCTTAGCGCGGATCATTGAAAATGCTAGTTAAAAATAGGGAAAAGAATTACAGCCTGTGGCAATTATTAGACGTATAACAAACTACACTTACATAAATACGTTTAAGTGCAATGTATCGAGAAATTAAGAATAACTTTAAAAATAATGAAAAAGTGACGAAATAGAAATATTATACATTGTCATTGAGTCAGGACGCTCGAAGTAGTTTTTCTCTTTTGTAAATTAATACATGCGAATTAGGTTTTAAACATGTATATTACGAAATTACGACACGCTTTCGTTACTTTTGTATGTGTAACGAGTGGGCAAAGTGCCAGTATGCAGGGCGCGCGTATGACCAAATGGAACTAATTTATTTCAAACGAATATATTCCTTAACTTTGTAATTAACAATTTATATCGTTATTATCAATTCTTCTTTTATAGCTATAGTTATTTAACAAGAAGGCTTAAATTATCGAAATTTCCATTTTATTTTAAACGCGCTGTGAAACGCAAACTATGTTGTGTACGTTTTGAAATTTAAGAAAGGAGGAATACAATGGGTGCATTCAGAACAATTACTCACTGAGCGCTCAGTGAGCTTTTTCATCTGATTGGTCTATATTTTAGAATCTAATGAAATATGCCAATCAAGTGAAAGAACTCACTGAGCGCTTAGTGAGCGATTGTCATTCTGAATGCACCCATGTTTACTAAAAAACAAAAAGGAAACCGCTGTAGAAAACCATAAAATTTGGTACAAGAAGACAACTGTCTCAGGATTCTATGCCAGTAGCTTAAGTATGGTATAATATTATGATCAAGAGACTCGAACAAACTGCTGATAATAATTTTATGTTTATTGCTATGTCTCTCTCTTCCCCCTATCTCTCTGTCCTTCTTACCTTTCTTCCTCTCTTCTTCCCCTCTTTTCTTTATCTCCAACTTAATTTTGAACTCGTGAGAAGCAAAATTATTCGAAATTAGAAAGTTGGGTGATACACAAGCACATTGAAAATTAAATAAGAGCATGAGTAAAAAGATGGCGCGCGATTATACTCAATTATAGAACCTTTACGCGTACGGAAAAAAAAACTTCTAGCAAAATGTTTACTATTATTTGAGGATTATAAGTGCATAAAAAAAATTTTTTTAGATATTTTTTATGTAATGTTTAAGAGATTTTGTGAGAAAATGATGCACAAAAAATTACCAAAAAATAATTTTATCACAGATTATAAAGAATAAAAATTTTTGTTTGTTTTGACGAACATCACATACAAATCAGATTTTTTTAAATTTCAACATTCATTCAAGCATTTCAACAAGCATTCTCTTCATAAATGGTAATTTCATCGATTAAATTTGTGGCATGGAGTATGTGGATATTCTTAAGATGCATATTTTGAAAAAAAGCAAATTTATTTCCGTTTATATGATATCGTAATAAAATAACAAATTAACGTTTTTTAATAACTTTTAATAAAATTATTTTTTTTAAATATTTTATTCGTCATTTTCGTACAAAATTTCTAAAGATTATATTTATAAAGTAGTTTTTTGTATCCTCTTTTAATCCTCAGTAAGCATTTTACTGGAGTGTCTCAATTTTTTTTGTCACAGTCAAAGTGTTAACTCAGTAAATGTATACATTTTTTTGTAGTAACATACATTTTTACTAGTAAGTGTATATATTTATTAAAATTAACACTTTGACTGTGACACAAAAAAAGTCCTATAGTCTCTTAAACACGCTTGGAT
>NW_017305977.1:716997-717996 GCF_001594115.1 Trachymyrmex septentrionalis | reverse complement strand
CACACACACACACACACACACACACACACACACACACACACACACACACACACATATGTATGCTTCCTAGATACACGAATACAAGTTACTATTGATGGCTACAATAAACTTGATAGCCTTATTCTAAATGTGGTCAGAAGAGACGTTACAATACTTCGAGATTAAGAGGATCCTAAAGCTGTCTGTATTACTGACTAAATCGTATAATTTTTGTATAACAAATACTTTTTTTCTCTTTCACAGATTCGAAAATTTTTTTTCAAGATTAAAGTATACGCATTAGTACGTGATTGTGAGGTGGAGTTTATTGAGACAAAAAATTTCGAAATTTATATATTTTTTACTATTACGTAATGTAACATGGCATCTCAAGCTGTCAAGTCGTGATAACTTGCAACATTTACTTGATAAGTTTTGCAACCTATACTTATGAAATAGTAATCCACAAATATGTAGTTTGCACGAACAAATAACGAGTTCTTAGAATTAGATTTAGACGCTTTATCGCGACGATTTATTATACGAAAATTGACACGAACGTGCGACTGCGTGTATCATAGGTTGCGTGAGATATTGATGTGGTAGTATATAAAGATATGTCGATGCGCTTGAAAAACAGCGACCTCTGGTGACATCATCAGAGTTCGAACTTTGCTTTAGGATCCCCTTAATCGTCGTAAAAGGACACCGTATATATAACGCATTATTTCCCGTAACGCTAAAACGCTAAGTGCAAGTGAAATAAAGTTTAGTACTGACTACCATCGCAATTGAAGAATATACGAACGAAACGGATGTATCGCTGTACTTATCAATTAGAATAATTTGTCTATCTTCCGTTATTGTTAAGGGTTTTAAGAAGAGAGATATCGACTGTTCATTTTTGTTTAGATTTAGCGATTGATACATCAAACACGAAAGGAATTGTCATTCCTGTATATAGCATTGATTTCATATCTTTGTAAATAACTCGATTTCGGTCTATCTCGATTTCTCGAA
>NW_017305977.1:712785-716897 GCF_001594115.1 Trachymyrmex septentrionalis | reverse complement strand
ATTCTCAGTAACCCCGATAATTAATTTACGAGCCTATTGTTATTTATATCGACATACTCACTAAGGGCTACTAAAAGAATTGATTTTATCGTTTTATATGTAAAAATGAGAATATTGTTAAGTACATTGTTTTTGTCAAGTACAATATTTAGATACACGGCATTCTACGCGCGACAACAAATTATGTATTATTATAGGTATATACAAATTGCACGAATGTGATTAGTTTTTTACGTAAAGCGAGCAGACATCCATTTAATCCTGTATAACTCAGTGTAATTATTTCGAGTAATAATGATTTTAATTCATTTCAGTAGCGCTATTTCACTTGACAAGACAGCAGCGCGTGTGGAAAAAAGGAAGAAATTATTACAATATTGAAAAACTTCCTTATCAATCCTCTACTTCCACATAGATTATTTT
This sequence comes from Trachymyrmex septentrionalis, assembly GCF_001594115.1. NCBI lineage: Eukaryota > Metazoa > Arthropoda > Insecta > Hymenoptera > Formicidae > Trachymyrmex > Trachymyrmex septentrionalis. The sequence goes on along the minus strand of NW_017305977.1, from coordinate 716,474 downwards.
GGCAGATATTGATCAGCTTTATACAGAGTGTCCCGTAAGTTTTGGCCAATCGCTTTTGTGTAGATAGAGTGAATTAAACTGAGTCAAAAAGTTCTTTTTTCATTTTGCAATTTTTACAATGGTTAACGAGATAATTACTAAAAATTGCCGAAAATTGGTTTTCAATAATTTTTTTCTGAAATACTATCAACTTTATAGAAAAACTGGAAGAGATAAAAATTGTTTATTTTCTTCTCATATACACAATAATTCTTAGAATGTTTTCAGAATTTTTTATTAACTTTTTAGTACTGCATTTTCTTATTGGCACTGTTTTTACATGAGAAAATACAGTATTAAGAATTTCTGAAAAAATTCTCAGAGCTTTATGAAAGAAAATAAATAATTTTTGTCTCTTGCAGTTTTTCTGTAGTTTTTCTTAAAGTTGATTGAGTATTTGAAAAAAATTATTGAAGACCAATATTCGACAATTATTAGTAATTAATACCTTGTTCACTATTGCGAAAATTACAAAATGGTAGAGTAACTTTTCGACTTAGTTTAGTCCGCTCTACCTGTCCACGAGTGTGGTCGGTTGAATTTCCAAATACCCTGTATATATATTTTGGGTGTTTAAAATAAAGCGTTACAAATTTTTATCTCGGAAACTGCATTATTGAGAAAAATTGTTTAAACAAAAGTTGCAGAGTTCAAAAAGATCTATTTACTGATCTTATCAGTTTGACTTTGAGTGCCGTCGCCAAAGTCAGGTCAAGATCACGTTAATTTTTTTAAATGAAACACCCTACTTTTGATTGCAGAATCTAATAGCCGATGTCAAGAGCTTTCCAAAACACTATAATAAAGTTATTTTTTATTGAGTATTTTTTGAGTTATGATGAAAATTACAGTACCACTGACATTAGCATTACCCAAGGTATCCGACCGACAGCTAAAACTTCTTGAATGTTGTTCAGAACAGAGAGAACTGAGAAGAGCGATGCCAGCCTTTTTCCTGTTACCGTCAAAATCGCCCGTACACTATCGCCAGTACATCCATTTTTAGTTTGAGAACTATGTGACTATTTTTCGAAAGGTTGTTGGTACGTTTTTATCCTGTAGATTTCGACGGTAACAGGAAAAAGGCTGGCATGGCTCTTCACAGATTTCTCTCGGTTCAGAGTCATGATCTGAATAATATTTATTAAAATCAAGGCCATTGAAGATTATTCTCCTTATTTTCATTTTTGCACTAAAAATTAATTTTTATGTAAACATGAAAATAAAAAGTACAACTTCTTTATAGCTTTGATTTTGACAAATGATATACAGGACATGATCTTGAACAAAATTCAAAAGGTTTTAGCCGATCGGAGGGCTAAAACCTCTTGAATGTTAAGATCTAAGGTATTATTCTGACATATATTGACATAAATTATTAAATAACTCATAAACTATTAATTTTTTTATAATCATACCTTAATACTTTTATGAATAGAATAATGAGATGATTAGTGAAACGATTAATGGAAAGAAAACATATAATTGCTTTAAAAATATATGTATGCAAAATGGATAATTTTTTAAATAATCAACTATGTGTTTTCTTTTCACTAATTGATTCATATACCTTAATACTTTTATATGCAGAATAATTAGAGGAATCATATTGTATAAAACAATCATACAATTCCATTTAAAAACGTGGAAGTGATCTTAAAGTCTCGATCAAAAAATATGACCTTGGGAAAAATTCTTTGCTCATCATAATACGTACCCTTTCGAATCAAATAAGTTTCTCCTTGGTATTTTCTTATACATTAAAAACAAAATGGAGATATTTCAAATGCTAAAATTAGAGGAAACACCCTGTATATACATACGTAATGATAATATTTCAAATCTGGAGACACGTCTCGGCATTAAGACATGGCATGAGACACTGCTGTGACTCTTTTACGTGTAATATCAAACAAGAACGACGTATGTTCGTATAATGTCGATTGCTCATTCTTTATTAATGTGATTGGCATGTTACAAAATTTTGTGATATAATAATTGGGTTATAGAGGGCCGAAAAAAAATATTGTGTATTTTAAATTTTTTTATATCTGTCAGCGTATAACAGTAAGACTATATTATTCTTCATTTTGCAAACAATTAATCTTCTCCCGCACTCCACCCTATTCCTCTCGTGCCACATATACGCATACACGCACACACGCAAACACACACACACACACACGCATACGCGCGTACGTACGCACGCACACACAAAATTTATTATTTATAACAATATACGCGTATTGTTAGTAATATTTATTAAAGACGTATAGCGAAATATTATTTGCGTTTTGAATGAAAGTTGTACTTTATTGTAAATTATCGCATTATGTGAGCTACTATTAGCAAGAAAGAAGACCAAACTTTATGTATTTAGTATCTCGCTATAGGGCGCAAAACTCTTGTGTCAGTAGATTTTGTAGTATTTATATTGTTTGTCATATTCTTTTTCTCATGTGAGACTACCATAAAGAAGGTAGTGAGATGCGTATATTATATTTTTTATTTTATTCATTCGAAAACAAGTTAATTTTTCTGTGTAGAATAACTATAATATTATTAATAAAAATAAAAGAGCCCATCGTATAATTACTCTTAACATCATTGAGATTATTTTTCTTTCAGTTTAAGATGTGCGAAATAGAACAGTTTAAAATACAAATTCAAACACTGCTTTCTGCTAATTCTGCTTCCTTCTTGATGCAACGGTCATAGACCTTTGAGTTCTATGTGATCCGTACAATTCATCAACTATTGAAAAAATTTGTCATTGACTTCAGCACTATCTAACATATATTATTATTTCGTATAATATAATGAACATAGTGTAATGAACTACGAAGCCAGGAAAGCAATATGGCGTCTAAGGCTGCAGTCAAAGTCTTACTACAAATGCTTTGAATCGTCTGTTTGACCAATTAGAAGAAAGAATTTTACGAATTGACCAGTCAAAAAACGCTTTAGAGTATTTGTAACATCGCGTTGATTGTATTCTCAATTGATTTAAAATCAATCTAAATCGAACGCAGTTATGGCATCGACGAGATATTAATATATGCGTTTATGGAAGTTCGCGTGTCTGTTAAAATTTAAGTGATTAAGAGTAAAAAACTAATGGTACTAATTTCATGACTTATTAATTTCGTAGACATATACATATGTTTAAAATTTAATAATATTCGAAATTTAAAATGCCTATTACGGTTGAAGCTGGATCTTCATTGCTTAAAATAATTCAATCTTGAATTACTAATATAATAAATACTATACTCTATACACACTTCGGTGGTCTAATAGCTTAGGACTCTCGTACGGAATACAAGAGATCCGGGTTCAAGGCCTGGCCAAGGTAATATTTTTCGCAATAAATTTATTAACAGTTTTTCAATATATTAATATCTTTATAATATATGATGCTTGATTGTAGCTTCAAATTATTAAAATTGCTTGTCAATTTAGTTTGCGATTACTAGAGTAGTTTTAATTGCGTTTACAGTCCGAAAAAACAATTCGGCGCGCAGTTTGAAAAGGCTACAATATGGTATATATGCAAATACATATATAGTGTATATTAGTAATTTAAGATTGAATTATTTTAAGCACTGAAGATCCAGCTTCGACCGTAATAGGCATTTTAAATTTTTCGT
>NW_017305977.1:706156-712685 GCF_001594115.1 Trachymyrmex septentrionalis | reverse complement strand
TGAAGATCCAGCTTCGACCGTAATAGGCATTTTAAATTTCTCGTATTGTGTTTCTCACATATACGGTCTAAAATAAAGAATATTGTTAATAATAGTCGATTTTTATTTAAAACTGATTTTAATGTTATCCGAGTTTGATTATTAATATAGATGATAACTGCAGAGAAAAAATTGTAATTTTTAGGCAATATATTATAGCATTAAAAGTATGCATATTTATTTATACACCATTTATATAATAAAAAAATCACGAATTTATTAATGTATTATCCACAAATATTTATGTTAATAATCATAAACTTTTATTAATTGTCGGTAAGGTCTTCGTTCTTCAATTATCTCCAGGCCCCATTGATAGTCACGAAATTTGCTCAGGGCCGACGGTTTTTAGTATCTCGTCAGTGATTATGGTTAGAGACCTTATTGTACCTTTTGATGCAATAAGAAGTAATTTTGGGATTCTGTTCGTCTAAAGGGTTGGGACGAGGAGCACTGGGGAAGGTGCACGAAGGGCGGCGAGAAAAACACTCATTTAACTACTTTTCACAATTTTATTAAAATCCCCCTTTTTAATTACAGTTTTTTATAATTATTTTGTTAGTTTAGTATAAACATTAATGCTTGTACTTTGCATTAGCACTCGTGGTTATTCGTAGCTTATATCTTGGCGTTCGCACTCGCAATAATAATTAAAACGGTCGGTATTACGGATGTATATATATATATATATATAACACATGGATCAATAAGTCCCGAGACTAACCCAGAAATGGCGCTCGTAGTAAACCAGTAACCACGTCTTTCTAGAGTACTAACCTTTGCTTGAAACGTGTCAAAATTTTAAGTCGATCGGACTAGAAACAGCTGAGTTATCGAGGTTAGAGTAAAGTCGTTTTGTAGTTTGTTTAAAAAATCCTTTTTCACCAAGACAATGCACCCTGCCACAAGTCGATGAAAACAATGGCAAAATTGAACGAATTGGGCTTTGATCTGCTTCCCCACCCCCCATACTCGCCAGATTTAGCCCCCAGTGACTACTGGCTCTTTGCTGATCTTAAAAAAATGCTCCAGGGAAAAAGATTTGGCTCAAATAAGGAGGTCATCGCTGAAACTGAAACTTATTTTGAAGCGAAAGATAAATTTTTTTTTATATATATATATAAAAGAGGACACTCGATGTTCGCGACGTGCGTAACGTGACGTTGAGTAGACTTATTGGAAAAAACTCCCCCGGTCTGCGATTAGGCAGCTGAATATAAAAAAATGCGCGGTGTCCTATTATCGCGCGAATTCTGGCGATCTATATGACCATGTATGATTATGCCCGGTGACGGACGTCGTTTGCGCGTGGATCGCCAAATTTTCAGTCTTGCAAATTCCTCGTTGCCATGTCGAAATGCAAGGCTTACTTGTGATAGCTTTCGGGCTACAATACCATGGGAGTTGCAACTAATGAGAGTCGCGCCACTAAACAGACAATTTTGATTGGTCCGCCATTTTTTAGCAATTTCCGCCTATATTTGAATATATTATAGGAAGCGCGTTATTGATAATTTATCGATTACACTAAAATCGTTTTTTAACTAACCTATTTTAAGAAAAATCAATTTTACCAACCAAAATGGAGCTATTTTAAATCAATATCTTTACAAAGAATCGCTTTTTTTTAACAAGGTCTACTTCAAATCAATATAATCGATTTCTAGTATTCTGATATGGATATCACCCATTTAATAAACTATATACATATATTCGTATTAATAGATCTGTTCTTTATTCCTGCACTATTTGAACTGGCGCAGACAGTGCAATAAGTTAAAGCACCGACGAGATACTATTAAAGATCGACATCTTTATGGGAGTTCGTGTTCTTGTAAATATTAAAATGATTAAGAGTTAAAAACTGATAATATTGTATTAAGTTTATGATTTATTAGTTTAGTAGATATATTTATGCATTTAGAACTCAATAATACTCGATTTTTCTTTAAAATTGTGATTTCAGTGTTATCGTCAAAGTTTGATTATCAACACAAATGATAATTGCAGAGAAAAAATTGTAATTTTTCTACAATATAAGATATTACAGCTTTATAAGCTTTACAAGCATATTTATTTATAAAATATTTATGTAATAAAAAACCATTTCATAATGTATGAGCCAAATATTTATGTTAATAAATAATTAATAATAGCAAATTTATATCGTCGATAATGTCAGCGTTCTTCAATTACTTTTGAGTCCTTTTTATACCCAGTTGAAGATTTGCCCAGGGTTGACGGTCTTTAATAGTATTTCATCGGTGGTTAAAGTGAAACAAACGTATATTTGTTTCACTTCAACTTTTTGCATCGTGTGCACCAGTTTAGATGTGCAGGAATAAAGAATAGACTCTTTGTTAAAATCAAACAAAACAATTTAAAGTTATTAAAGTTATTAAAAATGTTTATTAATAAACCAGATAAATTTGTCACATTATATATCGAAGTAATGCTTACTAAAAATGATTGCTGATTTAATATACAGGATGTCCCATTTTAATGTTCCACCCCAAATAACTTTTTTATTTTTAATCTTAGAAAAAAAATTTTTGATAAAAATTTTATGGCTTTGAGGGGAACATAAGATGGTGTCATTAGTTTGATCTCAAATAGTTGTTTGTCACGTGAAGGTTTTCTTCACTTTCTTAAACGGAACCCCCTACTTTTTATTGCACATTCTTGTAGATCATTTAGAGAGCTTTCCAAAACACTATAATTAAGTTTATTTTTATTAAGTACTTTTTGAGGCTTGCAAGTTATAGTATTTGCCAGTATTCGCATTATCCAAGGTGTTTAACCGACGGTTAAAACCTTTTGTTGCCCAGGATCATGCCCTGGATAATATTTATTATGATCAAGGTCGTTAGATATTGTTTCTTTAATTTTTATTTTTACGTAAAAATGAATATTTAGTTTATATTTTATAAAAATGAAAATAAGAGAAATAATCTCCATAATAATCTTGATTTTGATCAATGTTATCTAGGTTCCTAAACTAAATTCAAGAGGTTTTAGCCATTGTTTCAACACCTTGAGTCAATGCCAATGGTATATTGTAACTTTCGAATTCTTTTCATAACTCAAAAAATATTTAATGAAAAAATATTTTATTATAGTGTTTTGGAAAGCTCTCGAGATGAATTATAAAAATATGTAATGAGAAATGGTTGGTTCCATCTAAAAAATTGAAGGCGATCTTCACGTGACCTTCAGAGGACTATCCAAGGTCAAATCAATGGTACCATCTTATGTCCCCCTTCGAGCCAAACAACTTTGTCTGAAATATTTTTGTCTATTGGGTTTAGTATTCGAGATATTGGGCTGGATCATTTAAAATGGGACACCCTGTATATTTATTACATAATGATAACAATATTGATTGTCCGTTTGTCTTTATTTATTTTGAATTTATCACATAATTCTTGACTAAATATATCATGAAACACGGTAGTAGCTCGGCATTAAGGGAATGCGAAGCGTTCTTAGAGCGAGACATTGCTGGGTATATTTACGCGAAGCGATGAGTTGTTTGAGATCACGGTTATTATGTCTCAATGATCGCTATGCCGATCAAATTCTATACATGGTCAATCGATAGCTTGTACTCGAATTATAATGTGAAAGTGCATTAATTTTATTTCTGATTGTTTTACGAGTGGAGGTAGTTCTAAATTTTGTTAAATTTTACGAAATTTTAAACGTCGTCTATATCTGCCTGGTCCATGGATTACGTCTCGAACTTTAATCGACACATAGCGATTTTAACCTTTTTACTTTTAATAACTCCTTAAAAGGTTGACTAATGAAACTGTCTGATGATCACTCAAAGTCATAAGCTTTATATTGTGTGAGAGAGTCAAAGTCATCGGAGATAAATTTTCTATTTTAATTTTAATCTCTTCTTAACAATCAATGGACTGCTGAAAGTGTCCAAGTAGTCACTTCACACACACAGGGTCATAACTTTGACAATATGAGTCAAGGTCATTTTATTTTTTTTGTATAACTTTGTAACGCATGATGGGTTACTGCAATAACCTTCTGAAGGTTGTTTAATGTGATGACCTTCATAATGTGTAGGAGGGTCAAGCTCAGCGGAGGTTGAACTGTTCATTTTAATTTTAATATCTTAATAGGCAACTGTCGCCTACTGAAAGTGTCCGATGGTCACTCAGGGTTGTGACCTTGACAATATGAGCTAAGGTCATTTTATTTTATTTTGTTATAAATTTGTAACGCGTGGGTTATTGATGCAATCTTCCGAAGATTGTTCGGTGTGATGACCCTCGTAATGTGGGAGGGTAAGGTTATCGGAGGTAAATTGTTCATTTTAATTTTAATATTTTCTTAGTAAGTAACGATCGCTTGCTGAAACTGCTCGATGGTCACTTAGGGTCATGACCTTGACAATGTGAGTCAAGGTCATTTCAATTTTTTTCGATAACCAGGCAGCGAACCTGAAGACTGAGGTGCGTTGCGAAGAAGTTTTTTAAGGCGATCTATCTCAAGGCTGCTAGCTCCATTTCGTTTGCTTTTACTGAGATCATTGTTCTGAAAGAGAAAAAGAAAACTGTAATATATTACAAAATAACTGTAATATAAAAAACTGTAATATATCACAAAATAACTTGTTATAATAATGGTTCGTTTACACATCTTCCTTCTCAGTGGTGGTTCGCGCCTTTTAAATATGATCTAGTTTACATCTAGCGCTTAATCTGCGATTTATATTATGGCACCGACAAAATACTATACAAAACCATCGGTCCTGAGCAAATTTCTGTGACTATCAATAGAGTCTCGGGGCCCCGGGGATAATTGAGAAGAATGATGACGTTACTGACAATTAATAAAAATTCACAATTATTAATGCAAATGTTTCGATATTATGAAATTCATGATATTTTATTAAAAGTATAATAAACTAAATAACAACGGTGTAAAGACTCTTTATGTATAAACAAAATAAACAAAGTAAACGGCGAAAAAGAGTCAACGCATAACACATTTAATTAAAGATAATAGTCATAGAAACATAAAATAAAAACGAAGTAGAACGGCGTATATTAATATATAAAACAATTACAAGTTTCGGCTGCTGGATTGAGCCCTCCTCAGATGTAAAATAAAATGAATATACAATAATAAAAGTAATAAAAGACTATATAAAAATAAATAAAAATAAATAAATAATTCGATATCGCAACAGTTTTAACGCGCGGAAATCTGTAAATCGGATGGATATCGACGTGTAGCATGTTATATATGCGATATGGCAGTCAAAACGATGTCAAGATTCATAGTCAAGTGCTAGCTGAAAAATCGGAAAAGGAAGGGAACTCGTAAGAAAAAAGCAAACTTAAAAAACTAGACACGCCGCAATTAAAATAGAAAGTGCTCACTCACCAACACGCCCGAACAAGCAAATGAGAACCACTGCAATATATAAGCGAAACAGGTGTGAAAACGCATGGCGCTGATAGAATTGTAAGTGTCGAAGTCGAACATGTCAACGTCGCACGTGACACCGACTGCTTGCTATAATAAACTATTCAAGCCCGTTGTGGACGTGGAGGATACTGTCACAATAAATATTTTATACTTTAAATAACAACAAATGAAGGGCGAAGTAAGAGTCAGCGCATTCCTTTAAAAAGACATACAAGTATAATTAAAGACATAAATTAAAAGTACAGGAAAGATAAAAAAAGAAGAAAAGATATATACTAAGAAATAATAACGGTGAAAGGTAAACATATAACATTACAAGTTTCGGCTACCGGATTGAACCCTCTTCAGATGTTAACATAATGGAAACAGAATTAAAAAATAATTGTCGCAAAAGTTCACAGATTAAGAATACACGCAGTTCGGTTGAGTCTCGATGTAGAACTCGACATTATTCGTACGATTGAACAGTCAAAAAAGTGTCATGTCTCATAGCAAAGTTCTAGTTGATAAAAAAGAAAAAAGAAAAAGATCTCTTATGAAAAAAGTAAACTTAAATAAATTGACAACCGTAATTACGATAAAAAATAAAAACTCACCAGCAAACATATGTAAAAAATCAAAACTAATGTATCCATATACGAGGTCTGTTCAAAAAGTACGAGGTCTGGCTATTAAATAACGAGACTGCGCGCGCAGAAGGCGTCCTAGAGGGGTAGGGTGGGAAACGAATGCAGCGTTGGATAGCTGGAAGTGTCTACTATTCCAGTATGAAAACACGTTTTTGTCGCAGTAGTAGTATTTTTTCTATAGAGGTAAGAAACGAACTTGTTTTTTTCTCGTGCCGATAACAATGTGTGACGAAAAACACGAGCAACGGATCAATGTGAAATTTCTCGTTAAATTAAAAAAAACTCCGACTGAGTGCTATAAGTTGTTGAAAGAGGCCTATGGTGAGAATTCTCTATCTCGTGCGCGTGTTTTCGAATGGTATAAACGGTTTTCTGAAGGCCGAGAGAGCACCGAAGATGACCAACGT
>NW_017305977.1:701862-704840 GCF_001594115.1 Trachymyrmex septentrionalis | reverse complement strand
ATCTTCTCGGCCCTCTGAGAACATTTTGTACCACCGATAAACGTTGCTTCGGTCCAAGGTAGCTTCACCATATGCCACAGTCAACATTCGGAATGCGTCCGCGCACTTAATTTTGTTTTTCACACAAAATTTGATACAGATTCTTTGATCCATTTTTTGGAATAGGCAAAAATCGAAGACGAGCCAAAACACGTGCAAGCAAAGCAGCTGTCAAAAATTAACTGAACATTCAAAATGGCCGAACTTGTTGGCATAAGTGAGAGACATGAGTACCAACATAACGCCACAAAAAATCGAAAATCGAATATACGTAACCCACGGAAATTCAAAATTCGCGATACTTTTTGAACAGACCTCGTAAATATAACAAATACCAGTATAAAAGCATAAAGAAAAATGGAATACAGATGTAAAAAAACGGACATTGTGCATCGACTAATGTGAACGCTCGCTGAAACGAATCATCACGCACTGAGAAAGGAGACGGGCCGTCAGTATCAAAAGAGTCAAACTTTATTTACAATGGGTAAATATGCCTCATGAAGACCTTCAGTGTCCGTTTGTAAATTAAGACTGTTTTTCTGCTTCTTAATGTAAAGCATTTCGGAAATTAAACGTTTCTTATAACACTTTTTATCTAAGATTTTGAGGTCGTCCCATTGGAAATCGTGATTACATTGAAGCCTATGTTCAGTGATGACAGAAGTTTTATGCTTGATATGATTACGATGTTCAGTAATTCTGGTTTTCAATTGTCTGCCCGTCTGTCCAACATAAGACGCATCGCAATTGTTACACGATATTTTATATACTACATTACTTTTCGTTGTATGAGGACAAATGTCCTCCTTTTATACTTTAGCTGAGCGACTAATTTTGTGATCTACAGTTCATTTTGTAATTTTATCAAGTGCAATGATTATCTTTAAAGGTTCAAAATATTTATAGGTAGAATAAATTATTTAAGAAACAATTTGCATTTCTCGTTTGTGATAATATTGATTATATTTAGATAGAAATTGAAGCGTTTTACAGATTTTCATTTCTTTTCTGTGACAATATTGATAAAGACGTTTGCAAAAGCTGTTCATCGCTAAGAAATAGTTTATTTTGAAATCATCAAATTGCATAATATATAACAATACGCTTTCATTATCAAGTGTAATTTTTTCTTTATGCATCTTAAATAATTAATTTATGCAATGCAAAATATTTATAAGTGCAATGAAGTGTTTAAGAAACAGTTTGCATAATATGACATTTAGATCAAGTTCTACAACTCATGGTTAATCAAAATTCATTTCTCATCTCTTTTTAATTCTAAGAATGAAAAAGAAATTAGGAACAAGTTAAACTTCGGTTGAGAGTTAACCGCCATTGTGTAACTGGGTTTTAATTGTGATTTTATATGAGAACTTGAGTATCTTAACATTATTTAAGATTAATCTATACACACTACAAAATGCATGAGATATCAGTATACATTTATTTTTTTTAAAAAGGTATTGTTACATCCCGATAAAATTCTCTCTTTCCTTATTATAAATATACGATTTATACCTGACCTTTATCTTATTTCTAGTTTAGTATTATATTTCGTCTTGGTTTTGATATTTTGTCCCTATTTTATTTCGAAACTTTATCATATATCCTTTTATATATTGTAAAATTCTTTTCCCCTTTATAGCAAGGCATATTTAGGCATAATTAGATATTAAAACCAACGGATAGCTCAGGCGTCACGATAAAGAATATCTATTCTACAATCTTCCCTTTTCTTTTGAAGGTTCCTTTTTCTAAAATAATAACTAAACAATAGCATATATGCCTAATAATTAAGTAGTATTATATATTAAGTAGCATTATATATTAAATAATAGTATATATTAAGACCTTCCCGAATGCGAGGATGAATATCTTTATTTTTTTCCTTTCTTTTCTTTTTTCTTTTTCTCTATAAAATTAAAACTAATTCAAAATTTAGAATATATCATTACTTCGCCTCGCATAAGGATATTAGTTAAGTAAAACCGAATTTTTATTATAAATGATTAAAACTCAATTATTATCTTAAGATTAAACTTCTAGAGCTGGGAGTAGGGCTTACGCAGAGCCTTGCTGCCTTATCTTAAGGAAACAAGCGCGAGTATAGGTTCTACCAAACCTTGAGGAACATTGATTGGTCCTGAAGAGACATTCCCACATTCATTTCCAAAATATAAAAGGAACTGCTGAAAGCAGGAACGAGTAGAGAGAAAGAGTGTAAAAGAGCAAAAATTGAACTTATCCAGCATAATTAGAAATCGAGGTGAGAACCATCCTCGCGTTTTGTCAGAAACCTATTCGTTTTTTTTTTCTTTTGTTTTACTTAAACGAAAATACTAAACTGAATCGGCTGAAAAAAACCTAAATCTCTGCTCTGCGTCTCATTCAACTATATATACGCAGCTGGAAAAGTTTCTGTAACCTAGTACTTCCAGTGATGCCAACGTTCTGCTATTATCATATCCGTAAAATTAGACGTTTTTAACCTATAATTCAATTGACAGTTTGTACCCAAGCCAACTAGTTTTGCATAGTATTTTAAAAGAAGTTATTTTGCAAGAAAATGGAAATTTCGTTGAAAATTTTCGGGCAATGATTTTTTACGATTACAAATATAATCTAACTCCGAAACAATGCATCGATCGACTTCATTTGACTTTTGGAGATGAAGCACCATCAATAGGATTGTTTATAATTGGTTTGCCGAATTCTAGCGTGGACGTACCTTTCTTAGTGATGAATTCCGTGAAGGTCCATCCACGTCTGTTGTTGCTACTAATGTTGATGCTGTGCGTGAAATAATTGAGCGAGACCGGCATATAATATACCGCGAGATTCAGGCATCCTTAGGCATTGACATGTGTTTGAGATTCCGTCGGCACGCTCAATCGATAGCATTGGCGCCATCTCATGGTCGCCCGTGAGGCCCAGGG
>NW_017305977.1:700154-701762 GCF_001594115.1 Trachymyrmex septentrionalis | reverse complement strand
CGTGCGATGGGGTGCGAGGGACGGACCGGGGGCAGGGGGACCACCGGGCCGGCGTTCACGTGTCGCTGGATGGGGCGGGTCGGGGGCGTCGGGGATCGGGATCGTATCGCCGGCACGCACGCGCTCTCTGGAGTCGATCGTCAACGCTCTCTGTGAAAGGAACTAATTGGGAGGATTGCTCATGGTACTGTGCAAATACTGTAGGTAGCTCTGATTATTAAGTGAAACCTCCAGCTTTGTAAAAGTGCTCAACCATACTCCTACATCCGCGCTGCATGACTTTCTCATTGTTCACGCTGCGCTCAGATGGAATTTCTCGTACGCTCTGTCCCCAGTGCGGAGTCGGGCATAAGAAAGTTTCCCGAACATTTGGTCCTTCGAGCCGGACGCAGCGTGGTGAAGTGACGTGTGGTATTCGTTTTGCAAAACATTTAGCTCTCACGGTGTGCAACGGAATTTAGTGGGTACATAATGATCACGCATCGTAATCGTGGCGCAAGGACGCTCGCCGCCCAGCGCAGTTCATCCGTCGCCAGTGTTGCCACGGCGTGATCACGCATCATCGGAGTAACATTCTCACGGGCAAATCAACAAAGTTTTTCTCACTTTCACTTGTGGCTCTCTCCGTGCCCCGCTCATCATGGCTGACAAGGAAAAAACCTCCAAGTCAGAGGCGGAGGAGAAGCAGTCATCAGGCCGTCAATCTCCTGCAACGCTCACAGTGCCTTCTCAACAATCCGCTTCCAAGGGAATGGCCTCTGGCTCAACTCAAGAAAGAAGCTCACGCCAAACCTCACCAGCTCGCCTGCCAACGGAGCTCTCGATCAATGTGAAAACTCAAACGAACCGTTTTAATACAATTCAGAACATTGCAGAGACACAGCTCATCAGTCTCACTGACGCCTCATTAAATGAGATCAATACCTTGACAGCTCAATTAGACGAGGTTCACAAGGCATTCACTAGGGAACATGCCTACTTCGAGGTAACGTGGCCAGAGGCTCATTTGGATCACCATTATTTTACAAACAACATTCACGAAAAGGAAGCTCACCACGTGCTCTCAGCCAAGCTAATGCTCAGTCGTTTCAGGCGCAACCTCGGTGGAGCATCCTCATCTCACACAGTCTCACGTGATTCGGAACCACAAGCACACTCACGGCTTCCGGATATTAAATTGCCAAAATTCAACGGTGACTATGCGAGCTGGCCTTCCTTCCATGAGCTGTTTTCTGCGGTAATTCTACAACATGCGAAGCTCAATGATGTGGAGAAGCTCCATTATCTCAGAGATTGTGTTCAGGGTCCAGCCGAGCAACTCATCCGTGGCCTGCCTCTCACCAGAGACTCTCTCCAACCATTATGGGATCTGCTCACCTCAAGGTATGAGAATAAGAGACTAATCATGCAATCTCACCTTGACAATCTCTTCAGCCTTGCTCACGCTTCATCAAAGAGCGCCGCCTCACTCACCAAGCTGATCTCAACGGTCTCTGAGGCAAATAAGGCCCTCCACTCACTAGGAATGACGGAGCACATGTGGGATTGCTTCCTAGTTCACCATGTGTCACGCTTCCTTGACCGAGACACAAGAGAGGCATGGGAAAC
>NW_017305977.1:695394-695663 GCF_001594115.1 Trachymyrmex septentrionalis | reverse complement strand
CGATGGGGTGCGAGGGGCGGGCCGGGGGCAGGGGGACCACCGGGCCGGCGTTCACGTGTCGCTGGATGGGGCGGGTCGGGAGCATCGGGGGTCGGGGTCGTGTCGCCGGCACGCACGCGCTCTCTGGAGTCGATCGTCAACGCTCTCTGTGAAAGGAACTAATTTGGAGGATTGCTCATGGTACTGTAGGCAGCTCTGATTATTAAGTGAAACCTCCAGCTTTGTAAAAGTGCTCAACCATACTCCTTCATCCGCGCTGCATGACTTTC
>NW_017305977.1:687594-695294 GCF_001594115.1 Trachymyrmex septentrionalis | reverse complement strand
TTCACGCTGCACTCAGATGGAATTTCTCGTACGCTCTGTCCCCAGTGCGGAGTCGGGCATAAGAGAGTTTCCCGAACAACATGAAAGCAATACATACGATTTTGCATGATCATTTGAGCGTACGGAAACTTTGCAGTCGTTGGATCCCACACAATTTGACCGAAGCTCAAATTCACGTCGTACGATGCGCTGCTCTCTTTGGCGAAGTACATTTTTTTAAACCGTTCGTGCAAGCGGGTATCGCAAGACTGATTGCATCCGCGTAAATTATGACGTATATGGTAATAATCAAAGAGGAGAAACAAGTCCTCCCCACTTTTTCCAAGAATTTCAAACGTGTCGCGACATGTTTTATCACGTCTTTCTACATATTTTTTTTGTCACAATACGTACGTTTATACGTACGTTTATACATACATTCATACATTTATTCATACATACATACATACGTTTATACGTACGTTTATACATACGTATGTTTATACATATATGTTTATACGTACATTCATACATACATTTATATATACGTTCATACGAGTACATGTATTATAAAGGAAGGGGAAAAAGAAATATGTAATAAATACGTTAACATATTTTTATTTAAAAAATTCTTTTGCAACCACCAGTTATATATTTTTAATACATTTTGTAACGCGCAATTCTTAACATGTTGTCCACATCGCATAGTATTAGTAACATCCAGATTAGTTAAAGATTCGATGTCTTCGTAAACTGCATCCAAGGTGTCGATGTACATGCGTTCTCGTTCATCGTCCAGAAGCAAGTTCCACAGCCACGTTCGTTTCTCGCGTTCCTTAACGTACACGATAGCATCATCTTCAAATACAGCTGCCGTGATCAGACGTTTCGCCTCGTTGTACGGAACCATCCCGTCCTCCCATCGCAATCCATGGTGATAAGCATTCAACCAGGACGTGCAAGACCTATCGGATCTTGTCAAAAATTTCCATGGTATGGGACTTGTAAAAATATAATGCGTGAGAACGGTTCCCTGTTTCAGCACTGCCACTTCCTGCATATATTGATAAATTTCTTGTTAACGATAAATCCTTGCAAATCCACGAACGTTGGCATAGACATGTTGTCGAGAATACTGCGATCGATTGCGGCGTATCGTAGATTTTATATCATGTCGGAGGTGCATTTAGGTGATTTTGCGCACAACGTTGATCAATGGATTATACTGAACCACACGATCATGTATGATGAGACAATAGGCTGTATTTGCACGTTCTCCTTACATTCAAAGTCTAATTGCACGTCCACGGTTGCACGTTCTCCTTACATTCAAAGTCTAATTGCAAGCTACTCTTGACCGATTCGTTCTGTCGAGAGCAATCGATGATCACGAACGGGCCATTACGTAAAAAAGTTATAAAGGTGAGACTCGGCTCGAGATACTCGTATCCATAGTAACCCTTGCAGAAACGCGCGTCTACAAGTCGTACAGAATCGCACATCTGTTTTTATTAAAATCTAGATTCAAATCATCATACGGATAACATTCCGTATTCAGGTAGAATTTAGCATTGGTTAATTTGCAGTGGTCGAATCGACTACATTCTCAGATATGATATTTTTTCGACCTGTTTGCATAGCGAAAATGACGTAGCGCGGCTTCTCGAGCTGACTAGCCGTCTTGATGGCCCACGAATGCTTGGTTGTGCTCTGCAAGAGCGGAAACTCGTACAGATTCCAAGAGCGAAAAGCCATGGTCAGATGTCGTCCGCTCTCCAAAGCGCGCAGCATCAACAGCTTATTTATCTCGCTCAATAACACGTGCGGCATTCGCCACTGCACTTTGAATAATTTGAGCGTCGGTTCTGTCGCCGAATCTCCCGTCAGACAATTGTTGTCGTTGCGTGCTCGTATTAAAATCAATTCGTGACGAGCGTTGATCACCACACGTCTGTAATCTTCACAAAATCCCAGCAGTACGTAGAGCGGTACACAGAAATTAAAGTATCCGGCCGCAGTAGTCTGCGCATCCCAGCCTGCATTCCGCAAAATCACGCTTCTGTCGGATAACACTGTTACATAGTTTTTGATGGTGCCCACGTTTCTGTTACGATCAATCTCCACACCATTGAGTTCATATCGAATCTCATCGAATATAAACGCAACACAATTATTTCCCAATGACACGTTAGCACCCTGGACCACTTTGTTCTTCGTCAGTTTTCCCTCGACGTATAGAAAGCTTTCGTACGGCAATGTGTACAGATCCTGTTGTTGTATGGGTATTCTTATCTCGTCGCTGTACCCGAACGTTGCGTTAGCGAACGGGTTGTACGTGTGAATCTCAATCTTGATGATGCGATCGTCGAAGATCGGTTCGTCTTTAATGTTTAGGATATCAGTCATCTCAAATGTTGCGCATCGCGAATCCCAAAGACTTTAAAAATGTAATGTTCGACGCGTTGAGCTTCTTCTTCTTCCCAATGCAGTTGGATGAGTGAATGTTATCGAGCTGTGACGTCGGCCTTGTAAAGAATACGTTATCTCTCTGCGTGCGCTCCGTTCCGTTTAACACGAGCATCTCACGCTCACGTTATCACTACAGGCGTCGTACGTGCAATCTAACGGTGATCTCTTCTCCTCGAAAATCGAGTAATCGTCCGTTCTGGTCGACGACGCGTATCGTTAGATCCGTAATGCTCCGTGCGATGATCGGTAGGTAAATAATCTGCGCCGGCCTTTCCGATATTTTATATCCTGGCGGTACGCTCGGCGAAAATTCGTGTATCGTGTGCGCGCTTTTGCCGTTGCTGTACGCACCCGCGGTCACGTTGCACTCTACACGGATAACGTTTACGTTCATTATGTTGATGATCGACATGTCCGATTCATGCCATCTTTGCGGTCGCAGTATACGCTTCGACGAGAATCCCAGCAGCGATCCAATGCTGTTGGGCTTGTCAAAGTTTATTCTGTACGCACATCTAATCTCGCATCTCATCGTGTTGTAGTTTGCGCGGAGCGTAATCGGGTATTCTCCACCCTCACCATTATCATCATCGGTGTCATTGTTGTTATTGTCACCGCGCACTATGTCAACAGTTTCAAGCGCGTCGCGGTACGGACGTTTCCGTAAAATCGTACGTTTCAGAAATTTCTTTATGTCTCGCACTTCGTACGAACTTTCAGGAATTGTAATTTCCGCATCCTCTTTAGCAAAATAAAATTTGTTGTTCGATTTATACATTCGGTATTGTGTGATAAGTCTCAAAAATCGCCAGACCGAGCTCGTAATCACCGTCACTCAAATCTATGGCGGGAAAGTACATAGTTTGCCGCGAGGACAGTGCTCTTCCCGCTCAGCGTAAGCGTCAGCGACATGACGGTGTTCGACTAATACTGAAATTTCACAGCATCTCGCCGAGCTTTTTAAATTCAGGCGCGTCTACCGTTTGTAAAAACCGCAGGCACATCTGTCCGCAGAAGCTCTGATCGTACGTCTGATAGGACGATTGTACTCTATCGTCGTAGCACCGTTCCCGAAATATCGCACCAGTTCCTTGGGAGATCGAAGATTATCGAAACTGTCAAAGTATACGACGCGATTGTTCCTCTTCGCGTACGCTACCCAGTGAGTACCAGGTCCCGTCGCATCGTCCAGATTCACGATACCACTTTCGTTTCGACGCGCACCGCTCGTCGGTAACGCGTTACACATGAAAACGCCTTTAAAGTATGGTATGCGCATACGTCTCGCGAGCTCATTTAATTGCACATTTGTAGTTGCGCCAAACGGCATTTTTATTGTCTCTTTGGCGTTTTTTTTTCTTTGCAGCTGCACCCTGTCCATGTTTGTACGGGCCGAGATACAGTCCGCGTCCGTATTTGTACGGAGCGAGATACAATCCGCGACCCTGTTCCATCGCGCGGTCGTGACGTTGCAGCTCTTCGAGCTGACGTTGCGCGGCTTTGTTGTCGTTTACCGCTTTCGTGACGCTGGCCGCTCCACCGATCAAGGACCCGAGTGCGCCCAACATTAGTAGAAACGGTAACGCACCACCTCGTTTCGCCGTTAGAAGTATTCGCTTTTTCGTCGTCTTTTTCTTCGTCGTCGACGTCTTCTTCTTCGGTTTCATACCCATGCCGATCTTGGTCTTGGCTTTCATCGCTGCCCAGACGGCAGCAGCGACGGCTCTCTCACCCAGAGCTGAATCACTCGCGGTAATGCGTTTCCGCGCCTTCTCGGCTAATATTAGGTGTAGTAAAAAGAAATCTATTATTTTTGCATTAAATTGAAGGCTTTATTTAGCATAGTTAGAATGATCCGATTTAGGTCAAATATGCACCGTTTTGTTCGATAACTTGTTGCCATTTTGAAGGTAATTTCATTATGCCTCTCTCATAGAAACCCTCGTCTCTATTGGCAAAAAACTGGGACAGTCGATTTTCACAAGCTTCTCTTGAGGCGAATTTTTCACCAGCAAAATCATTCGCCATAGACAGGAACAGGTGGTAATCACTTGGTGCCAGGTCCGGACTATAAGGTGGATGCATAAGAACCTCCCAACCAAGCTCCCGGAGCTTCTGGCGAGTCACTATCGATGTGTGTGGCCTGGCGTTGTCTTGATGGAACACAATTCCTCTCCTATTGGCCAAAGCTGGCCGCTTCTGGGCGATTGCTTCTTTCAGACGGTCCAATTGTTGACAGTACAGGTCCGAATTAAGAGTTTGGCCGTAGGGGAGCAGCTCATAGTAGATGATTCCCTGCCAATCCCACCAAACACACAGCAAAACCTTCCTGATCGTCAATCCTGGCTTGGCCACCGTTTGCGCCGGCTCATCGCGATTCGACCACGACCGTTTTCGCTTGACGTTGTCGTAAGTGACCCACTTTTCATCACCAGTAACCATTCGCTTCAGAAATGGGTCGATTTTGTTGCGATTCAGCAGCGATTCGCAGATGGAAATTCGGTCCATGAGGTTTTTTTGCGTTAACTCGTGTGGCACCCATACATCGAGCTTCTTTTTGTATCCAGCCTTATTTAAATGGTTCCAAACGGTTTTTTGTGCAATGTTTAGCTCCTGGGCAATCGAAACAGTGCTTACATGACGGTCGGACTCGACGATTTCCATTATTTTATCGACATTTTCGACAATTGGCCTTCCAGAGCGTGGTGCATCTTTGACATCAAAATTACCGGAACGGAATCGACGAAACCAAAATTGCGCGATATTGACTGTTACAGTATCAGGACCATAAACACTATTCACATTTTCAGCCGCCTGGCTTGCGTTTTTGCCTTTATCGAAGAAAAATTGTAAAATATGGCGTATTTTCTCTTTGTTGGTGTCCATCTTTGACACGCGCTCAAACAATACTGACTCAAGCAATCACAAAACTGTCTGAGAAGTTTTTTTAGTACGAAATCTTATCTTTCTAACGCCATTTGGCGTAATCCGATCGTACTTATACAACGCGAGATACAGATTACTAAAGCCATCTATTGGAAAAATAATAGATTTCTTTTTACTATACCTTATACGAACAACCTTTGTATTTTTTGCAAAATGGAAAAAAAACGAATTTCGTGCAGTGATCAAACATCTACATATGAAAGGTTTCAAAAGAAATCAAAGCTGAGTTGGATAATATTCATAGTACATCTGCACCAGCGTTTGCGACTGTATACAATTGGGTGAATAAATTTAAACGTGATCGTACATCCACATGTGATGCACCTCGCTACCCACATGGGATGTCCAATTGAGGCTGCTACGCCAGAAATCGATAAAGTCCATGATATTGTTTTGACTGATCGACGAGTGAAAGTGCGCGAGCTTGTTAAAGCCACAGGCATATCACATAGCACAGTGATTTCGATTTTGCACGAACAATTGGGTATAAAAAAGCTATTGGCAAGATGAGTGCCGCGTTTGCTCATTGTCGACCATAAGCGCGACCGTGTGACGATTTTAAAACAATGTTTCGAGATGTTTCAACGTAATCCAGATGAATTTCTGCTTCGATTCATTACTGTGAACGAAACATGGATCCATTACTTCTCACCCGAGACGAAGGAACAGTCAAACAATGGACTTCACCGAGTGAACCAGCTCCGAAGAAGACCGTGAAGTCAGCCGGAAAGATGATGACCACAGTTTTTTGGGATGCGCGCGGTATAATTCATATCGATTACCTTTCGTCGAAGCAAACGATTAATGGCGATTACTATGCAGCCTTATTGGATCGTCTCAACAACATTTTAAAGAAAAAACGTCCCTATTTGGCGAAGAAGGAAGTGCTCTTCCATCAAGACAATGCACGGTTCACATGTGCCCGGTAGCGATGGTCAAATTCCGCTACGAATTGCTTCCCCATCCAGCATATTCACCAGATTTAGTCCCCTGCGACTATTTCCTGTTTCCAAATCTAAAGAAATGTTCGGAAGAAAGAGATTCATCACCAAAGAGGAGCTCATCGCCGAAACAGAGACTTATTTTGAAGGGTCAGACAAATCATATTATTCGGACGGCTTGAAAAAGTTGGAGAATCGTTGGATCAAGTGTATCGAGCTGAAAGGAGACTATGTTGAGAAATAAAAATGAATTCATAAAAAATGTGTTTTACTATGTTTTTTTAAAAACTTATTGATTTGCCTTCGTATTGTTATATATATATATCATACTCTTAATATATTATTTCTCCCTATTCATTATGTTTTATTTCTTTTAATGTAAATCTTCATGGCTTGTAAATATTTTACAGAAAACAATATTTTTACATATCCATTCTTATCATAACATAATTACAAATTATTGTTAACACCTTGTTTTGGAAATACAAAATAACTCGTTTGTTTAAGCACATTGAATGATTTGAACATCTCTCTCAGACAATCAATATAATCAAGTATCTACTATCTTTTTATGTTTCTTTTTGTCGCACTCACATACGAGGTCTGGCTATTAAATAACGAGACTGCTTATGAAAAAGAGTTTTATTTTAAAAATTATTCTACAATTGAATGCTCCCCTTCAATGTACTCCCCTCCCCTCGCCACACACCGTTCCATTCGTTTTTTCCATTGGTCAAAGCAATGCTGGAAGTCTTCTTTTGTAAGAGCATTTAAAAGCTCCACCGATTTTCGCTTCACCTTTTCCATCGATTCGAACCAGGTTCCTTTTAAGGCAGACTTGATCTTCGGAAACAGGAAAAAGTCACAGGGTGCTAAATCAGGCGAGTACGGCGCGTGTTCGAGCACTGGAGTGCCTCTAGCGGCTAAATAACGCTTCACAGACAGCGCGTTATGGGTAGGTGCGTTGTCCTGGTGTAAGATCCACGACTTGTTTTTCCACAACTCCGGCCGTTTCTTACGAACTCGCTCTCGCAGTGTTGCCAAAACTGTCAAATAGTAAGTTTGGTTTACAGTTTGACCCTCTGGAACCCATTCAGTCATCACGATGCCGTTGATGTCGAAAAAAACGATTAGCATGGCTTTAAATTTTGATTTCGACATCCTTGCTTTTTTCATTCTTGGCGATGCAGGAGTTTTCCAGTGCATGGATTGCCGCTTAGTTTCAACATCGTATTGAAATATCCAGGTTTCATCGCAAGTGATGATGTTTTCCATCAATTCAGGCTCTTCATCTAACCTCTCAAGAAAATCTGAGCAGATCTGTTGACGGACTTTTGGTCAGGGGTTAAATAAATTTTTTGGGAC
>NW_017305977.1:667488-686637 GCF_001594115.1 Trachymyrmex septentrionalis | reverse complement strand
AAAACTCAATCGCGTAAAGGTCGCTGAAGACATGTTAGAACGAGTTAATTCCGACCCCACATTCATAAAACGCATTATAACTGGTGATGAGACATGGGTTTACGAGTTTGATATGCAAACCAGTCAACAAGCTTCGGAATGGCGCCTTCCAACTGAGCCAAAACCGAAAAAACCACGTCAAAGTCGATCAAAAGTCAAAGTGATGTTAACTGTTTTCTTTGATTGTCGCGGTGTTGTGCACTCGGAGTTTTTGCCAGAAAGTCAGACGGTAAATAAAGAATATTATCTGGGCGTTATGCGGCGTTTGAGAGAGCAAATTCGTCGAAAAAGGCCAGATTTGTGGAAAACAAACTCATGGATTTTGCACCATGATAATGCACCATCTCACAAGACTATCATTGTGAACGAATTTCTGACCAAAAACTCAACAAATATCATCGAACAACCACCGTATTCACCAGATATGGCTCCGGCTGACTTTTTTCTCTTTGCAAAACTCAAATTACCACTTCGGGGCACTCGTTTTCAGTCGATAGAAGACATAAAAGAGAATTCGCGTCGAGAACTGAAGTCGATTTTGGAAAATTCGTTTAAAAAATGTTTTGATGATTGGATTATTCGTTGGCATAAATGTATTATTTCGAAAGGAGCCTACTTTGTAGGCGATACAATAAATTTGAATGAATAATAACTATTTTGTGTTTTATTGACCAATTCCCGGTACTTTTTTGACAGGATGTATATTGTGTGCCGCGTGTCTGTCGGTGAGATCGTTGCTGTGCGAATACGCAATGTCGTGTCGCTTCGCAAGTCGAGTGCTTAAAACTGGTAGCCCGGAATATGTAACTCGAAAGGAAGCGCGTTTCAACAGACTACCGCCCGACGCTGACATTCGTTACAGTCCTTTATCTTAGATGCAGGACCGTCGATATGCGTTCGCTGCCACGACTGATTGTAGTGCTCGTTGCACCGACGATAGGTTCGAATCTCCGAATCTGCCTTCATGTGTTCCGGAAGCTGGTCCCAGACGTGTTCGATGTAATCGCCGTACACGCGTAAGAGTACGACTTTCGGTATATATTGTAATTGTTCGGCGCTCAAATTTCGAATATCGGAAGGACTCGGCGCAAGATACATTTTGTTACTGCGCGATTCGCGGGATTCGCATGTCTTTAAATAGTCGTTCGAGAGCGCACAGCCTGTAGTATGAGTATGAAATTCGTGCTGCAACTGCCGATGTGATACGCGTTACGAACTGTGACGCGAAATCGCGAATGATGGAAGGTAGCGGAGAAGCGCAAGCACGGCGAAATGCTGCCGAGTACTATACGCGCGATCCGTCGAATTGCGGTAAAACCAACGTTCTTATAAACTTACTCGAGAGCCCGGTGTACGTTTCAAAAACGTGTACGTCTATTCGAAATCGTTCCAACAGCCAAAGTATCTATATCTCGAAAATTTGTTTACGTCTATCGACGAAATCGGCTACTTTACATTTTCCAATAAGAGCGATGTTGTTCCATCGAGTGAGGCGCGTCTAAATTCTATTTTTATCTTTGATGACGTGGCATGCGACAAGCAGGATGCGGTGAGAAAATACTTTTTGATGGGTCGCCACGCGAACGTTAACTGCTTCTATGTCTGTCAGACGTACGCGAGGATACTTAAACATCTGATACGCGACAACGCGAATCTTCTGATCCTGTTCAAACAGGATGGTACCAATGTGAAACACGTTTACAACGATCATGTAAATACCGACATGTAAAGGGTGTCCCAAAATTAACGCAAGATTTGAATTAAATAGAAAACACAGTTTTCAGTCTTTTGATGTTATTTTTTTATTGAATCATAAAGTACATAGGATAGGGTTATTTGTGGAATAACACATCGGGCAAATGGCCTCCACGGCTTTGCATGCACATACGCACTCGTTTGTCGAAATTTTCCATGATGCATAAATGTGGCTGAATTTCGTTGATGCAGCGTTGAATCTCCTCCTTTAATGCACGGGTGGTTGTGGGCTTGTTGACATAGACCTGTGATTTCAAATAACCCCATAAAAAGAAATCTAATGGTGTTAAATCACACGATCTAGGGGGCCAATTCTGATCACCTAAACGAGAGAGTACACGACCTGGAAACGTCTCATGCAGTAACTGAATTGTTTCACGAGCTGTATGGCATGTGGCACCGTCTTGTTGAAACCACATATTGGCCACATCAATATCATCCAATTTCGGCAGAAAGAACTGTGTTATCATGTAGCGATATCGAGCACCAGTAACAGTCACTGCTTGCCCAGCCTCATTTTCAAAAAAGTATGGTCCAATGATGCCTCCAGCCCAAAATCCACACCAAACAGTGACACGTTGTGGATGCATTTGTTTTTCGACAATCACATGTGGGTTCTCCGTACCCCAAAAGCGGCAATTTTGGCGATTAACAAAGCCATCAAGGTGAAAATGTGCTTCATCGCTTAGGATGATTTTGCTCGAAAAATCAGCATCCATTTGTTGAATAATGAACACACGTTGTTCTATCGTGTAACGCTCCATTTTCACTAACCCTAAACTGTCAGCTGTTAAATTGTTTTTTTTTGGGGTTGCCAACACTTTACTGCACAAATGGCGGCAAATTCAAATCTTGCGTTAATTTTGGGACACCCTTTAGATAAGAAGAGTCTCGAATAAGCATAAAGTACATATCACTTAAATTTTATTTTGTTAGCAACAATTTTGTTAGATCGACTATACGTTAAAGCAATTTGTGAAGTATACTTGTGCAAGTAAATTTTGTGAGTGATAATTTTTATATGTTGTTTGAAGAAAATTAAAATTAATGCGCGCACACGCACACATACGCCACGTATCGTTCAAATTAAATAGAATTTTTATTTATGGAACTTTAATAAATACAAAAATACGTATCACTTAGATTTCATCATATATTTTGAGTTAATAAATTTTTTTTACAGAGCACATATCCACAGCTTTTTTATCTTTTTTTAAAGAGGTAAATGTATATTAATATCTCATGCATTTTGTAATGTCTTCTTATAAACAGTATATGAATAAATCAATTTATAATAGTACACATTTTTTCCAAAGAACCGAAGAATACGCACTCTTAGCGCCTTTTTTTATCACTTTTTAAAAGGATAAGTTTTGATTTAACGAGTTCGCGATTCCGTAACGCGACCAGTCGTTGTCGATACTTAGTCACAGACGAACATAGCAGATGTGCGCGAGCGTGAAAAAATCGCGAGAGCGATCGAGAAGACCAGCGAGTCTCGAAGATAGAGTCGCGCGACGAAGATACAGCGTCTACCCATAAACGCGAGAGGAAGGGGGAAGAGGAATAAGAGGAGAGAGAAGAAGCGAGCAAGACGTTCCACGACTCTGCAAAAATCCAATGATCGATCGCACGATGATGTACAATCAATAACCTCCACCCCGCGTGCCAAAATCAACGATAGAGAATCATTGGAGAACGTTTTCGAAACGACGGAAGACTCGCTAGCGATGACGGTTCAAAATCAGCTGCAAACGTCGAAAGGTCGAGAGGCGTGGCGAACTGGTTTGGGCCCGCTGGATCAAAAGTACGTCGAGGCCGTACGTCGAGGTCCTCTGAGGGGAGCGCGAGATAAAGAGAACGGTATAGATCGAGTGTACATTTATCTATACAAGGATGGACTGATATTTGGCAATAAACGTTTCAACGTGGATGACGCGGACAACATAATTATCGACGGCGTACGATACGCCGATACACCAGGTCTTTACGAGTTGATTTTCAAGAGAATTTCCGACGATGCCCTCTACACGGAAGACGATATGCACAAGTACAAGAGCATGCTGTTGGTGACGAACGCGCACAAACACAAGTACCATTCACAGGATCGATTATTGAGCAACAGAGGATACAAGTACAAACACGTAATCGCGCCGTTGATGTCGATCACACCCAAGAAACAGAAGAAATCTGGAAAGGGATTACCTCACGCAATGACATTGAACGACAACGTGATCGATTACGTGCACTGGGATAATCCCAACGAGCTGATGAATCGTCTAAAATGAATCTCGATTGCTCGACGCTTCGCACCGAGCAGGCAACAACGCTCACGACAACGAGATGCTGCTGATCATCGAGGAACTTCGCGAAGCCGATCTTATTATAAATTAAATCGCGTATTCATAAAACGATTCGAGTGACACCAGCGAGAAAAAATACATTAATTCTTGTACTCTGTGTATTACACGTCGAATCATGAAAAAGAAATCCGATGAAAAGAGAAAAAAAAATAGCTCCGAGAAACGTCGGCTCGTCGAGGAATTGCATGCTCCGGCGAGAAGAAATTTTCCGCGAAGGCGTGTCATAGTCCGGGAGTACGACGATCTGTGGCAGGCTGATATTGTTGAGATGCGCCCGTACTCGAGCTTCCACAGAGGCTACCACTACATACTCACTGTCATCGATGTGTTGAGCAAGTACGCGTGAACCGTTCCGCTCAAGAGCAAGGATGGAAGCGAAACGGCTAACGCTATCGCTGAGATCGTTCGAGAGAGCGAAAGATGTCCGAAAAATTTGCAAATGGATATGGGGAAACAATTTTACAATGCAGATGTACAGAATATCTTGAAAAACACAACGTTAATCACTATTCCACATATTCGACGTTGAAAGCGTCAGTGGTCGAGCGGTTCAATCGCACGCTCAAAAACGACATGTGGAAGATGTTTACACTCAACGGCAATTACAAGTGGGTCGACGAGCTGCCGCGTCTCGTGTCAGATTACAACGCGCGCAAGCGCATAACAATTGTTATTTGATAAATTTTTAATTGATATATTTTGTATACATATAACACTATAAGAATATAAACGTGTAAAATAATTTTTTTTATTATCCTTTCCATTTTTAGAGTATACAGATATAAAATACGTACAATATATATATTTATAAATGTACGATACATGAAATGAAAAATAATAGTAATACATACAATAAATGGTACTACATAAAACATGAAACATAATAGTAATACTTATATAAAACGTAAAAAACATAATAGTAATACTTATATAAAACGTAAAAACATAATGTGTAAATTATAATGATAATAGTACATAATAGTAATAGGTAGATTGTATGAGAATATTTAAAAAATGTAAAAAGACATACACGAAGTACGAAATTAAGATAATACATAAAGAATAATAATAATAATAATACATATACGCTGTATGAAAATATAAAAAAATGTAAAAACATAATAGTAATATAAATGTTGATATGTACATATATTACAAAGGTATCCGCCAATGTCCCCACGGCCAACGTCTCCGTCGAATTCGGTACGACGTATCGTTTGTCATCGTATGGACTCAGAGCGATTTTCGATTTGGATATCGTGTATACCTCGTGCAGTTTAGATCGTATACACGATTGACGACGAGTCATTTCGATCTCTTCGTTCAAACATCGAGTGTAATCGTCGAACATTATCGTTTGCGCTACGACGTTATTCTTTACGCCTTTCACCTTTTTAGTGTCCTTCTTGCCGTCCACCCTCACAGCGTACATCTTCGCTCTGAGACCAACGAATTCGGTCATTATCGCACCATTATTTTCGTCCTTCATCAGACCGGATACTTTTTTGTTCGCGAGAGGCATACCGTACGCGTTGTCCGTCAGATAATCACTCGTGTCGAATCTAGCGATATCGCGTTTCAGAGTCTCGTAAACGTCTTCACACTCGACGCGGATATAAAACTGTCTGTATCGGTGTACATTATTTTACATTTGTCGCGAAACAGTGGCAACATATACTCGTGATGAAATTCGTACAAGCAGACTTTCGATATGTCGATACACATATCCACGTAAATCGGCTTGTTGAACTTCACCTTGAGTTTGCGCAGTTCGACGGCTATTAAATTTTCCGCAAAGACGCTACGACTGGAAATTTGGTTTGCAATCATTGCCTCCGCGCCGTACCGTCCATCCCATTTAGTTAATTTTACGTCAACGTAGTTGCGCACATTTTCCATAGTTTTACCGAATATCGCATTGTTCATTAATTTATACAAATTTTTTTCGAAATCGTTTTTCACGTGTGTTCTGAAATTTGTATTAAGTTCAATGTAATCGCGAAGCCATGAGATTGTGCGAATTGTATCACCCGATGGATCTTTGTTACGCGAAGACTGTGACGAGTACATTGCTGCAGGTTACGGTAGTGGATGATGTAACGCTGTTTATCGTACAGCGTCGCTAAAAGTTTATGCTCGCGCTTGCCGGGCGGCTTATCGCGCGTCGGATAGCACGGTAGGTCAGTGTGTCGGTCGTGTATATGTTGCGGATACTCGAGATCGACTTCGAGAATGTAACCGGTGGGCGAATCCAGAGCTATCGCGCTCGTGTCAAAGTTCGCAGCGTCTTCGACCCATTGAAATTTGGCGTATGGCAATGGTTGACACATCGCCCACCTGTATAAATTGTTAACGTCGTAGTACATCAAGTACGACGACGGTTCTGACGAGTCGTACGAATGCATGTACTTGTTATTAGCCTGCGCGTATCTGCCTGAACATTGACTGAGACCACCACGTATATCGTGCTCAATGAACATGATCATGTCAATATCAGTGAGCAACTCAAACTTTACACGCGTATGTTTTAATATCGCGTCCCACGTGAAACCAGGCAAGGTGTAATAATGTGCGGGATCGAGATCGTAACTCGCGACGCAACTTTCGCGGAAATTTTCGAAAATGTCAGCTAATAACAAGACATCGGTTTTCAAGTACAGATCACTGTACTCGCCAAGCGTTCGGATGGAGAATCGCTGCCATACGTTCGCGGTGTGAGCGTAATCGCTCTCGGATACGGTATCGCCCGTTAACGAACTATAAAAAGATTCGCGCGGTGGTAAGCGCGTGTCCTGCAATTTTTCGACACAGTCAACGTACTCGTACGGAAAAACACCTTTACGAGTCAGTAATTCAAATTCATCATCCGATAGTGTTGAAAATTTTGAACGTATAATTATAATTTATCGAGGCTTGTACTGAGAAATTTGAAAGAATCAATAAAACGTAATTTTATGCAATTTCTTTAAAAATTATCTTTAGTGCTATCGACATGTTTTGTGAAGGAGATGTAGTTTTCTTTAGTTATCGATAATACTTGTACATCTACGTGTCCTTCATATGCTGTAGCGATTTCCTTAATTATAAAATGCGCGTCGTAGCCCGATAAATTGTGAAAAACGATCGGAATATATAATGAATCTTTATAATTTAAATTACAGTTTGAATGCGCTGGACCTCGGTATCTACCGGTTAAGTGGCAATGATCGCGTACCCGCGTGTCGTTCGACGCCAATGATTTCTCGCAAATGTGACAACGCGTCGCGCTACGGTACGCCTCCCATTGTTCTTTCGACAACGTTTCCATGAGCACGTTATTCGATACGATATTTTTCACGCAATGCGCCAAATCGTTGAGTTGTCGCGCGAACCACGCTATACAATCTTTATTGACGGAACTGATACGACGATAACGCATCGTACGAGCAACGCATATAGTAGCCTATGCTGAATACCTCATGCTGTTGATAGACGTCGTACGACGACGCATCTTTTCTGTCGGGTTCCATCTTCCGTAAAACGCACTCCAGGTCGGCGTATACGACGAATGGGACGCACTCCTTGTTGCAGTTGTTCCCAAATTCGAGCCATCTGTCGTCCGCGCTCGGCAGTCGAATAGCGCAATCGTTGATCTTCTGGCAGTCCATTATGACTGCAATTTCTCATTCGTGTCGAAGTAATGCAAGCATCTGAAAAAAAGAAACAAAAAATTATAACAGTTACCTATATTTTATTAATAAGATGGGAAATTATAATAATTTTTTTAAGGTGTACTTACCGGTCGCAGAAATATTTCTTGTTCTTTTTCCCACTAATCTGCGAACTCACGAGACGTGACAGGTTCTTGATCCACACAAAGTGGCCGACATCGTCGCGTGGATCTTGCATATACAGGAGATTGACATGTCTTTCTTGTCACTGGTGAGCCGCAGAGGAAGGACTTGTTTATTCTCGATGCCGTATATTATATACATTGATCGACACCGCGTTCAATCGTTCGAATTTCGGAATGTCTTTGAACGTTATCGGAAATTCGATATCCGCGAGATTCAGCATCGTCGTATAATGTGGATACGATTACTCTCGCTCCATATACTTTTCAGCCGAGTACAAAGCGACGACCACCGACCACGCGAAGCACGCATTGTCTGTCGTTCTAACATTGATCAACGCTCGTTTCGTCGCTATTTCCGCAGCACTTCGAAGTAACATCCCGCGCGCATGGGATTTAATTTGTTCACATTCATTACCAAATTGAGGATTCGCGACAATGCCCACCCGCTGTCGCGTTCCTGGAACTCTTCGAGTGTCAACGTAGGCTCGATGATATGCTGCTCGTACCACTCGCGCAAATCGGTGTATCGGTATATCTCGTTGTTTTTTGAAATTATGCTCTTATTAGCACGTTTATCCTTCGTCGCAAACTCGCCGTTGAACGCGATGTTCACTTTTGCACTACCGTGTCTTTCTACGGGTCTTTCTCGCACACGTTCGAGCACTATTTCTCTCGCGTTTTCCAAAAACCGCCGCGGCTCGATGTAATCGACGTTGACCACAGCACCCGTCAATATACGGTTTTCAAACGCGGCGTCGATCTTTCACCAGACGAGAGATCTTTCGTCGCGATTTGCGTACCCGCTACCAACGTGCACGAAATCGTCACTCTAATTGTGTCTTTGCACTCGCGAGTCGCGCGATCCTCGTCACCATGGATTATCTGTGTCCAACGGCGATGCGCGGACGCTTGGCACGACAAAGTTCTTCGAGCCGCTCGATGCATTCGTCGCATCGTTGCAGCCACGCGAAACATTCCACCAGAGTCGCGACTTGGCTGCACTGCTCCAACAGTTCGTGTTCCACTTGCTCGTGATTTTCTATGTGTTTTTTTTCTTTAGATCATGTCACAGTCTTCCACGGAGCACTTGCACGTGACTCGTTTACACATGTTGCAGCACATATCTAGAATATCATAACGTTCTAACACTTTTTCATTATGTTTGTTTGCGAAAATGCATTGTTCACACTCAAAGCATTGATCGTCGCATCTGTCGAAAAATAGTTTTAGTGCAAGATCGTTATCACGAAACTCTATCTATATATTGTCAATAATCAGCAGTTTGACACACTTTTTACTACCTGTAGGAATCTTAATGCAGATGCAACTTGGCTCTTATCTGCGATTTTCTTCGCCCAATAATAATCGTCCTTTATTACATTGACATTTCTATTCCACCAATGTCTCTTTCAATATTCATCGTCCTCATAACATTTGTCTCGTAACCGTGGATACACTTTCTGTCGCGCGAGTAAAGACCAGTCAGAAACGGGCTCTCTGATAACTGTTCCATGTTTCTCACCACGTATACCTAATTCACGATCGCGTAGGAATTGCACTGGCGATATTCGTGCACCTATGTCTCTTTTTTGCAGATTACCGAGACAACACATTATCTACGTTACAGTTTTCCCACATATTTTTTAGTAGTGTCTCGTTCACAATACTGTTCACAATAGTTTTTTCAATATGTGCAATGTGAGCACTTGTTGCATGGAAATATAGTGTACATTTACATTCCACAATTCGTGCAAGACCGGCCGCCTAGCGCATCAATATAATCGATATCGTGTTTCTTACAAGATACATTCCTACAACATCGGTGTCAGCCAAATGTATCATGCATGCTGCACACACATTTAAGGCACCACCCGTTGTATAGTAGCACTAGATCATGCAGTGTTTAGTACGGCCGTTTAATGCGCGGAGACGGTTTAATTTCTGGAGACGGTACAAATTTTTCTGCGTGATCCGTATCGCGCTCGCTCAAGTCGCTAACATAACCAGTATCGTCGGATAGCACTTCTTTGTCGGAATCTTGGTCCATTATTTCTTCAAAATCCACATCCATTTCTTCTAACACTTCGAATACTTTGTCTCTAATATTCGCGAACTGTTCCGGATCCACGTTTCTAATGTGCTCGACTACATTGGCTATGTCCTCAACGTTCGCACGATGATCAACCATACTTTTTTTCCACTATTCTTATTGCGATCAATTCGTTCGTCTTCCAGGGCACCAACTGTGGAATTGAGCGCTTATAATTCATTATATATTTCATTTGTGACTTCTTTGTCCCTTTGCCTATTGGGTCGTACTTTATTTAGAAGTAGATAAGGCAGCATTGCGAGCGATTCTAGTTTATATAAACAGCATCAACGCTTCTTTTAACGCGTCGCTACATGTCATCAATCTCTCTCGCTATCTCTTCTCAGAAAAAATCGTTATCGACACTTCTTCGAAGAAAATTTAAGGGTTATGGGAATGCAGTGTGTTTTCATACTTTTCACTGGAGTATCACTTTCATTTTACTGTAGAAGAGTTTTGCTTAGCAGCCGAACATCGGTGCTTCTCTTAACGCGTCGCGATGTATCGATCTGATAGTGTATATAAACAGTGTATATAACTTTTTTTCTTTCAATCGTAAATTTCGATTACGAGTGATAAGACATGGATCGTGTAAAAGAATATATACATCGAAAATCGATCGAGCGCAAGGGATACCGTCCCTTGTCACCAGGTCCGCCAAGTCCACCATCATTGAGGGAAAAAGCGAGATATTGGGAATGTCCGGGTGAAAAAGCATCACAATCACCAACATGTTCCTCATCGACATCATCAAAATTGCCAACATGTTCATCATCATCAATGCCATCAAAATATAAGCCATAGCTAGCGATGTTTAAGCCGTCGATTATATTCGAACGCTGTCGATCGCGAAAAAAAATGTAATAAAATATGAGAAAAAACATGATGTAATAAGAAACTAATAAAAAATTTTCATCCACATCATTTTATATATGTACTTTATTTTACTCTCCATCCATCCTATGCCTCGACGTACTAATAAAAAACCGTATTGAAAAAAAATGCGTCATAAAAAAAAAGGATTCATTTCTTCCATCCTTCAATCTGACACATGCCAGATAATAATTATATCATGTAAAGCGTCGTGCACGCTCTATCTTTCTCTAACGTGCGAACTTTTGTTATCTACGCATTTTTGGGGTGGACGCGGGGCGGCGGCGGCAGCGAGGGCGGCGGCGGCGGATGAAAAAAAAAAAAGAAACGCATTGTTTATGGAATTAACCGGCCTGGGTCCTATTACAATAATGCCGCCAGGACTTCCCGCGCCTTCTCCCTCTATCGCGTCTTCTTCCGCCCGCGCCGACGAGTACCCCCCGAGCCCCGCGCTCCCCTCTAGCCCCATGGGTTAGAACCCGCCTAGTATTACTGCTGTCGATCTTAAAGGCGAATACTTCGAAAAACAATAAAGCCATTTACCGAATTTTACATATTTTTTTCATATTGTTTGCAGAAACTTTTCCAGCAGCCTACGTATACGTGAGTATCCGAGAGGCTGTTACGAGACTGTCGCTGCCAATAGCGTGGCCCCGTCTTTTGACACTCCTTCGAAATATTGATATTTTTTTGTGCTACCTCTATGTTAACTAAAGGCGGACGAAGACAGCGAGAGAAGAGATTGAGATTTCAAGTAAAATTAACTCTTATTTCAAACCACGATCCTTTCCCCTATTTTCAAAAATTAGCGCAGTTACTAGACCAAAAAAATCCGAAAGACTCACCCCGCGAAAGTGTATATTCCCTTAAACGGTTGGAAATCAATCTCGAGTTTCCTAACAAGGACATTCGAAAAGCCGATCCACGCAGATTCGCCTATAAGCTCCGTAATCTTTTTGGCACCGGGTTCAAAATTACCCTTCCGATTAATTATCCAATTCTTCCTAGTAAACAACCTTAACTGCACAACTTGATCTCCGATCCTCTGGTAAATTGCTTAAATGCATTGTCCTTAAAACCGGAGAAAATCTCAATAGCGACGCGACATAACAGTATTGTCACCTCACTCAATCCAAATCATGCATGAATTGATTAAGAATTACAACTTAAATTATATCTTATTAAAAAAAATACAACCTATTTTTGTATATTTCCCACCAAGTTAAAATCTCATAAATAAAAATTATACTTAATTTTAATGATACGTATCAGGTATATAAAAGATCTGCAAAAAAATAATTTTTAATTTAATTAATTAAATTAAAATATGATGAAACCTAAGTGATACGTATTTTTGTATCTATTAAAGTCTCATAAATAAAAAATTTACTTAATTTTAACGATATGTATTAGACATATATATAAAAGATGTGATATTAATAATGGACTCTAAATTAAAAAATGAATTTGTATGAAAACATTAAACATTACAAAAGATGTGATATCAATACAAAACTTATCCTTTTAAAAAGTGATAAAAAAAGGCGCTAAGAGTGCGTATTCTTCGGTTCTTTGGAAAAAATGTGTACT
The DNA here is from genome assembly GCF_001594115.1 of Trachymyrmex septentrionalis. NCBI lineage: Eukaryota > Metazoa > Arthropoda > Insecta > Hymenoptera > Formicidae > Trachymyrmex > Trachymyrmex septentrionalis. The sequence goes on along the minus strand of NW_017305977.1, from coordinate 674,093 downwards.
ATTATAAATTGATTTATTCATATACTGTTTATAAGAAGACATTACAAAATGCATGAGATATTAATATACATTTACCTCTTTAAAAAAAGATAAAAAAGCTGTGGATATGTGCTCTGTAAAAAAAATTTATTAACTCAAAATATATGATGAAATCTAAGTGATACGTATTTTTGTATTTATTAAAGTTCCATAAATAAAAATTCTATTTAATTTGAACGATACGTGGCGTATGTGTGCGTGTGCGCGCATTAATTTTAATTTTCTTCAAACAACATATAAAAATTATCACTCACAAAATTTACTTGCACAAGTATACTTCACAAATTGCTTTAACGTATAGTCGATCTAACAAAATTGTTGCTAACAAAATAAAATTTAAGTGATATGTACTTTATGCTTATTCGAGACTCTTCTTATCTAAAGGGTGTCCCAAAATTAACGCAAGATTTGAATTTGCCGCCATTTGTGCAGTAAAGTGTTGGCAACCCCAAAAAAAAAACAATTTAACAGCTGACAGTTTAGGGTTAGTGAAAAATGGAGCGTTACACGATAGAACAACGTGTGTTCATTATTCAACAAATGGATGCTGATTTTTCGAGCAAAATCATCCTAAGCGATGAAGCACATTTTCACCTTGATGGCTTTGTTAATCGCCAAAATTGCCGCTTTTGGGGTACGGAGAACCCACATGTGATTGTCGAAAAACAAATGCATCCCCAACGTGTCACTGTTTGGTGTGGATTTTGGGCTGGAGGCATCATTGGACCATACTTTTTTGAAAATGAGGCTGGTCAAGCAGTGACTGTTACTGGTGCTCGATATCGCTACATGATAACACAGTTCTTTCTGCCGAAATTGGATGATATTGATGTGGCCAATATGTGGTTTCAACAAGACGGTGCCACATGCCATACAGCTCGTGAAACAATTCAGTTACTGCATGAGACGTTTCCAGGTCGTGTACTCTCTCGTTTAGGTGATCAGAATTGGCCCCCTAGATCGTGTGATTTAACACCATTAGATTTCTTTTTATGGGGTTATTTGAAATCACAGGTCTATGTCAACAAGCCCACAACCACCCGTGCATTAAAGGAGGAGATTCAACGCTGCATCAACGAAATTCAGCCACATTTATGCAAAATGGTCATGGAAAATTTCGACAAACGAATGCGTATGTGCATGCAAAGCCGTGGAGGCCATTTGCCCGATGTGTTATTCCACAAATAACCCTATCCTATGTACTTTATGATTCAATAAAAAAATAACATCAAAAGACTAAAAACTGTGTTTTCTATTTAATTCAAATCTTGCGTTAATTTTGGGACACCCTTTATCAAGTGCTAACAGGTTATTATTCAATTTTCACTCAAAGTTTTTATCGAAAAGTTATGATACCTTACTTAACTAAAATGTTATAAAAAATTTAAAGAGAGTAACAGAACAAAAAAAATTTAATTTAAATAAAAAATTTTTCGCTTAAAAACACTTGGCACTGCTTGACTAAATATTGAAAACAATAAAGAGTTTGTATAATTTAATCTGAGTGCACTGAATAAAAACAAATTTTACTGTTTAGCATCTGTACTTCTGTAAGGTCATCTGTACTATAAGAAATACAGACATGTATATATTACACGCAATCAAATTTATACTGAGTAAATACCAAATAAGCTCTATTTTACACTGAGATATATTTTATATTTATTTAAAATATGCGTTTGTATGACTTGTACATGTACACACATATACATGTGTTACCAGAAAATATTATGGTATTACTTGCTGGAATGTACACACATTGATTATTTTTACTTCTGTTTCATCATTTGTATAAATTTTTATTCATCTTACTTTATTTAAATCAGGTCTGTCCAATTATTTGAGCTCCGGAGCCAAAAAGTACAACCATCGACGTAAGAAGATTTTAAAACTATAAAATATTGATAACCGTTACTTGGATGCGTATCAATTAACATTTTACACTGTTTCCCGAAATCATCTACATTGAATTTTTTTGCGCCGACTTTTTGACTCTCAAATTGGACAGGCCTAATTTAAATTATTCTCGTTTTTAATATTATATATTACATTTATTATATTTGGAAGTCTAGCAGCGTCAAGTGTTTTTACGTGAATAATTTTTTATTTAAATTAAATTTTTTTTGTTCTGTTAAATTTACCTCTTTAAATTTTGTATAACACTAGTTAAGTAAGATATCATAACTTTTCGATATAATATTTTGAGTGAAAATTGAATAACCTATTATCACTTGTGATAAAGGTCTCAAATGGGTATAAAGTAAGGAAAAGTGGGGAAACTGTGCGGGTAATTGCGCATCTTGGTTTGTTACTTTTTCAATAGATGAAGACATCATTGTAGTGAAATTTTTACGCAGGAAATCTTCTTAAGATATAACTACGAAAGATACGACGCAAATACATTTGCTAGCCAGAGAAAAAAGTGAAATCACATCTTTTCTTTGTTATTTTAGCATTCAGAAAATAACGTGGTAAGTATTTTTAATTTGTTTATTTAAAGTTGCATATGTTAAGATACGTAATTATGTGCATCTTTTGAGCTGTTATTTATTAAGTTTGGTTAGGAATTGTTGAAATAATTATATTTCGTACCGAATCAGGTCGCGACAGACAACTGTGCGCAAGTGTTTTGAAATGCGCACAATTACTCATCTTCGATATACTATATGACTTGCATTAATTTTTTCGTTTCTTCTTGGCATTACTATTTTATTTTGCCATTTTATTTTGCCAAAGTCTACATACATTATTATTATATTAGCCTTCTATTCTCTCTTAATATATACAATATATATTTAAAATACGTTTAATATATATTTATATTGCAATATAATGTATATATTTTCTGATTTTTTATCAACATCCACAATGTATTCATTTCTTACGACTTTTGGTTTGCGCACAATTATTCGACGCGCGAGAAATTTTTTCGCTTTTCCGTTTTTTTCTTTTGATTAAATACGACTTCATTCAATGAAAATCTGTTTGATATGAGGATACGTAATGAGATGGTAGAAGAATGTTTATAGTTTCTATTTCCATACTTATATCGCTTTAAACTTGGAAAACCATTCTATGACAATAAATTTCTCTTAGTTGCGCACAGTTCCCCCACTTTCCTCTACATACCACTTAGATTTCATTTTTTTTGGTGCATTTTGTTAGACCGACTACACACATTTAAGTAACTTGTGTAGTATACTTGTGTAAGTAAATTTTGTGAGTGATAATTTTTATATGTTGTTTGTGAAGAAAATTGAAGCTATTATTTCTTGTATTGGAATAGGAAGACTTTGAATAAAAATATTTTTTTAAAAGAATTAAAGTTACTATTACTATTTTTTGAAACGTTAAAATAAAAAGACTTTCAATGAGAATCTAAAAAGATACATAACATATTACATAATAAAGTATCACTTAGGTTTTACTTTTTAAATTTACTTTTAATGAATATAATTTTTTTTTCGACACATCACTTGTGTTTAATTACAATTTTTAAAAATTATAATGTAGCGTCAATTATTGATATCAAATCTTTTATATGTACCTTATACGAGTATGTATCGTTCAAATTAAGTATAATTTTTAAATCCGTATTACAAATCAAACTAACTAAGACTCCTTATAATTCAAAGAACTGGAAAGGATACAGGTAGTAGGAATCAAGCGCAGAAGACGTCGCGCAAATAATAGATCTATGAAATATGAAACTTCTTTATTCATTAAAACGCGCTTACATGTTTCGGTTTACTTTTGAGTCCTCCTCAGAGACAACAAAAATTAACATGCATAAACTGTAAATGTGAAATACATAAACAGTTTTGATTGGAATATTCTGAACCATATGCCTATAGTTCTGATCTAACATCAAGTTTTTTCTTTTCACCATGTTGAAAAAACACATGGGCGGGAAACATTTTTCCACTGACAAAGAGGTGAAGAATGCCGTGTGTGAATGGTCAAGGGAGGTGGCGGCAGGAACGTGTGATACAGGAATACAAAAGTTGATACCACGGCTCACTAAATGCTTGGAACTGAATGGTGATTACATGGACAAATAATGCTTTACTTGTGTAATATTTGTCATATAAGTTTTATTAATATTCATTTTTCGATTTTTGTAAAATATTATAACCTTATTTTTCGAATATGTCTCGTAATTCGAGATGATGGAAGATACCCGAAAAATTTGCAGACTGACAAAGGAAAGGAATTTTACAATTCAGATGTGCAGAAACTCTTAAAGAAGTGCAATATCAATTATTATTCTACGTATTTCGTAATGAAGGCATCGGTCGTCGAACGGTTCAACTGTATATTGAAGAACATGTGGAAACAGTTTACATACGAGTACAACGGAAACGATAATGGATCGACATCCTGCCGCATTCCGTATCGAATTACAACGTGCGATAGCATCAAACTATCGGTATTTGTACCGTCGATGTTACACATGCGATCGCTGACAGACTCTTAATCACGGTTTATAATCGCATAAAGATTGCCGCATCCGCGCGATACAAAGTGGGTGACTCGGTACGCGTGAGCAAATTCAAGACAGTTTTTTCTGATTCAAAAAAGTTATACGTTGAATTGAAAGGACCACAAAGATGATTAAAATTATCAAACTATAGTAAACTAATCCATTGAGGTATCTATTGGAAGATTCTTGGAGAGCCTATCGCTGAAAGATTATATTCTACGAATACAAATTGTATCGCGTCGCTAATTTCGACATGTATCTCATTGAAAAAATGTTGTGCAAGAGGGGGAGCGAGGTTTGTGAAATGGTTGAGACTTGACAATTTGTACAATTCGTGAATACATAAAGACTACCTATTGTAAGAATTATGTCAGGTGCTTAAATTAATTCTCGTTGTTTTTTGCTATAAAAACTATTAATAAATGTTTATTTTATCAAAAAGATATTTTATTCACAATATTGTCCATCGAAAGCTATAATCTTTTCTCACTTTTTGGGTAACAAATGGATTCCGCGGTAGAAAAATTCAGATTCTTTCGAAGTGATTCAGTCATTTTTTGATATCTTCGAAATAACTGAAGTGCTGCTCAGAAAGACCATGCTGCATCGACCAAAACAAATGATAATCTGAAGGAGCAACGTCCGAATGATGAATAGGACGAGTGGGATAAGACATCCAAGTGCCTCCAAGATTTCCTTCATTGGTTCCACAACATATGGTCGTTGTCATAAAGAAGAATAACTTTGTCATGTTTTTTGGCGTTTTTCTTTTAGTGTTCGATTCAAATAGAGTAATTGACGTCGATAGCGTTCAGTATTGATGGTTTGACTCGATTGTAGCAGTTCATAGTACACTACACCGACTTGATCGAACCAAATGCACAGCATGACCTTCTTTCCATGAATATCTTGTTTTGTTGATGTTGATGGTTCGCCGGGATGCACCCATGATTTCTTGCGCTTAGGATTGTCATAACGAATTCATTTTCATCCAGTCATAATTTGATGCAAAAATGACTTCCGTTTTTGTCTTTGAAGCAACAATTCACAAATAGCTAAACGTTTCGCAATGTCTTACTCTTAATTCATATGGGACCCAATTTTCTAAGCTTCTGAATCATTCTCATTGCTTGTAACGTTGTTGTTAACAGTTGATTCATTCGACATTTAATGTTTTCGACAACTCTTTGAGCATCTGACATGAATCTTCTTGAAGTTATGCTTCCAAATCTTCATTTTCAAACTTTTTTGTTGATTATGGCGCTCTTTATCATTCATTTCAAAATCGTTGTTTTTTAAACCAATCTCTGCAAGTGGTTTCAGATAGAGCACGCTTCCCATAAGCCTCCACTAGTACTATAAATGATGACTTTCAGCAGCAGATTTTCTTGAGATTAAAACAGAAAAATATAATACTTTTCGCAAATTCTCTTTTTTTGATCCAAAACCCGACATTTTTAATGCAATAAAAAATTGTGTTTTTTGCATTCAGTCAAACGTTACATACTGATTATTATTATTATTATTAGGCGTTAGGAACTCGAAAGCTCATTGCCGCAAATACCAAATCCCGCCACTGTTCCCGTCCCTGAGCAAGATCCCTCCATTTGTGACCCTCGTACCTCATTTCGTTAAGGTCCATTCTAATATTATCTTCCCATCTACGTCTTGGTCGACCCAATGGTCTTTTCCCATCCGGTTTACCAATTAGTATTTTATATGCAATTCGATTCTCATCCATACGCGCCGCGTGACCTGTCCATCTTAATCGACGCGATTTTATGACATTAATAATATCCGGACTATTATATAATTGATGTAATTCTGCGTTGTGTAATTTTCTCCATTCGCCCGTTTCCTCATCGCGTTTTGCCCCGATGATTTTTCGAAGTACTTTATTTTCGAAAGCCCTAAATCTTTTCTCGTCTTGTAATGTAAGTGACCACGCTTCGCTGCCATAAAGGACTACCGGTAAAATAATCGTTCTGTAAATTCTAATTTTTAAGCGCCTAGACAATATCCGCGAACCGAGTAGTTTCTTAACCGAATAGAAGCACGCATTCCCCAAATTAATTCTTCTCTT
>NW_017305977.1:642722-667295 GCF_001594115.1 Trachymyrmex septentrionalis | reverse complement strand
GAATATTAAAAGTTTCCGACATTTGATTACCTATTCTTACTCTACCTCTGGTATCTTTTAAACAAACTTGGACTAAGTTAGCCAATTTTTTGGGTATCCCCCACCGAGTTAAAATTTCATACATTCTCTCCCGTTTTATCGAATCATACGCTTTTTTGAAATCAATGTAAAGTTGATGTACCGGTTGCTCGAATTCCCATTTTTTTTCCAAGATTTGCCGAATAGTAAAGATTTGGTCTGCAGTCGATCTATTTCTCCTAAAGCCGCATTGATGATCTCCAATTATCTCATCTGTATGGTATACAAGCCTCTTACATACTGATTATTAAAGTCTATTGACAGTACTTTCATATACATCAGCAATTACGTTCGACCATGTTAAAATAGCACAAATACTGATTTCTCCCGGTCAATAGCCAGAATTAATTTAAGGATCTAATATTTATTATAAAAAGATATAAATACGTGTTGAATGTATTATAATATAAATATCGTATATTATACATATTGTGTTATACCTTCTACATACATATTAAACATACAATACATACAATACAAAATGTTTATATTTACACCGATAATGCCTCCGATAATGGCAACGTATTGGTGGAATCTGGTACGATACGCTTATCATCGTGTGGGCTTAGAGCGATTTTTGTTTTTGATATCGTGTACACATCGTGCAATTTGAATCTTATGCACGGCTGCCTACGCATCATTTCAATTCCGTCATTCAAGCGTGTAATCCTCGAACGTTATAGACATCACTACAACGTTGCTCTTGTCATCCTTCGTCTTCTTCGTATCCTTTTTTCCTTCTATACGCAAGGTGTACATTTTCGCTTTAAGCCCGAATTCGGTCATAACAGTACCGTTGTTCTCGTCTTTTATAAGGCCAGGAAGGCCAGGAATTTTTTTATTTGCGAGCGGAATACTGTACGCACTGTCGACTGCGTAATCGCTCGTGTCGAATCTATTTATATCACGTTTCATAATGTCATACACATCGTTCTACGTGATATATAAGACTGTCAGTGTCGAGGTAAGTAAATTTGCATTTTTCATGAAATATCAGTGTACTCGTAATGAAATTCGTACAAACATGTCTTGGATATACCGAGGATACACATATTCACATATATCGGTTTGTCAAATTTCACCGAGCTTATATAGTTCTATCACGACTAGATCTCTGAAAAGACGCTTCGATTGTGGAAATTTGGTTTCGCAATCATTGCCTCCGCACCATATTTGCCTTCCCATTTCATGAGAAGGCGCGATCGTGCACATTCTTCATGGTTTTGCCAAATATTTATAAATTTTTTATATAATATTTATATAAATATTTGGCCGCGTATTTATAAATTTGTATACATTTTTTTCAAACTCGTTCATTGCCAATGTTTTAAATTTTGTGTTAAGTTCAATATAATCACGAAGCTGTGGAGATTGCGCGAATTGCAATATACAGTGACCCTTTGCGATACGAAAGCTATGACGAGTGCATTACTGCAGGTTTCGATAATGTATGACATAACGCTATTTATCGCATAATGTTGCGATCCTTGTCCTCGCGTTTACCGGGTGGTTTTTCGCGCGTCGGACAGAATGATAGGTCAATGTGCGCGTCATGAAAATGTTGCGTACTCCATGTCTACCTCGAGAATATAGCCTGTCGACGAATGCGATGGTCGAAAAGTTAAAATGTTGTATGTCGTCAACCCATCGAAAATCAGCATAAGGTAATGGTTGATACATTTTAGTCGTACAGATTGTTGACATTATAATATATCAAGTACGATGATGATTTCGTATAACGGCATGTATTTGTTGTTGTAGCTCGCGCGTATCTGTTTGAATACGGGTATCTGTTCAAACCACCGTGTATATCGTGCTCGATAAATATTATCATGTCGATATCTGTGAGTAGTTCGAATTTTACATCAGTATTAACACAGCGTCTCGTGAAGGCCGGTAAGGTGTAATAGTACGCGGGATCTAGCCCGTAACTCGCGACGCAACTATCGCGGAAATTTTTAAAGACGTCGGCCAACAACAAAACTTCTGGTTTTAGATACAAGTCGCTACATTCGCCGAATGTCCGGAGAGAACTGCTGCCACACGTTGACGGCGTGCGTAATCGTTCTCAGATACCGTGTCATCTGTCAATGAACTGTAAAACGACTCGTGAGGCGATAAACATAGCTCCTCCAACTTTTTGCAGTCAATGTACTCGTATGGAAAGATGCCCTTTCATGTCAAAAGATTAAATTTTCAAATTGAAAAATTCGCGTTGCAATATCCGTAGCTTATCTTTACTGACAATGAAAAAAGATGACAATTTGTACAAACTTGAGACGAGAAATCTATACGAATCGATAAATTTTACGCAATTTTTTAAATCATTTTTAGTACTATTAACATGTTTGATAAATGAGATATATTTTTCCTATGTTATTGGAAGCAGATCAACGTGTCCTTCGTAGACGGTGGCAATTTCATTAATGACGAAATGAGCATCGTAGCCCGATAAATTGTAAAACACTATGGGTATGCAACACGAATCCTTATAAATGTACTATACATTGCAGTGTGCCTGTATCGCTCGGTGAGAGGACATTGATTACGTACCCGCGTATCGGCGCGAATGGTTTCTCACATACATAACAGTGCGTAGCGTTGTTGAATTTTTCCTAGTCTTCTCGCATAAAATCTGTCATGGTATTAGCCGAATTTATGAACTGTACACTATATACTAACCGTCGAAGTTCTTCCTCGAACCATGTGATGCAGTCTATAGTGGTGAAAGCGATAAATGGATAATGTATCGTCGTAGGAACAATGCACGTAATACCTGATGCTGAACACGTTGTGATGATGATACATGTACATAGCCAATTCCTATCTATCTTTTCCAGTGCGCACTCCAGATTAGCGTAAACTACGAACAGGATGCGTTTTTTCCTGCAATGATTGCCGAAACTCAACCACTTGTCCTCGCTCGGTAACTGATCGCACAATCATTCAATTTTCCACAGTCTTCACTGTGGATCTTCTATTTAGCGCACGAGCTGAAGTGGTGCAGGCATTTAAAAAAAAACCGCATACTCATTATTATTATTATTATTTCATGAAAGAATTTTTACGTACCTATTGCAGAAATATTTCTTATGCGCTTTTTTACTAAATTGAGCGCTAACAAGATGGAATAAATTTTTAATAAGTGCAAAATGTTCCGCATTGTCATCCTCCAGGTACAAGAGGTATTCGTGCTTGCTCGTCTTTATAATATAAACGCATATTATGTTAAATAATGACAAAATAAACGGTAATAAACAAGCTTGAAATAGATGACTAATTTTATTACTATAAAGTTATAAACATATACTATTAGAAACATTTCAACTCATGCAGTAGTCCTCTTCAGTCGTTACAATCAATAAATTATAAAAAACAAATAAATCAAAAACTATTGCTGTCAGTTAAAGAAGATACCAATTGATGTAGAAAGCAAGGTGTAATGTAGAGACTCAGAAGGAGTCATACTTTAGTCCAATAATGTCAATAATAGTATTCTCAATGTTAACAATAATCTTCCTTTTATCCGCTCAGTAACGAAAAAAGAAAGGAGTCCTGTGTAAAGTCAAATTTTAAAAAGAAGAATAACGTCAAGAATCTAATAAAATCTAATAAAATATAACAAATTATAAAGGCGTTAAATATATACTATTATAAAATAAAATGTGCAAACTTACAGATATAAAATTAAGAATTGTTCTGTGATCTTGTGTAAAATGTCTAAAAACGCTCCAAAGCACCTGCTATCTGTGTGATGTTAGACAATAGAATAAAGAAACTCGAGTGATAATATTGTGGCTGTTAAACTTAAAAATAAGAAAATTTATTTATTATTGTCAGGGTCATTGTCAAGTAAACGAAAATAAGTTTTGCTTAGTTTGTTTGTATCTTTTTGGGCATTTCTGCTATTATATTGTTTCTTTATGAAAAGCATTTCTAAAATGAATCTCTTATTATAATGCGATTATAATGCGATTATAATGCTTATTATAATGCAGTGTTCATGACATTTTTCCAGTCACAAGAATGATTAAATTTAAGCATATGATTAGTTAGTACCATACATTTGGAAGGATTTCCCCTTATATTATACTCATACTCCTTTACTCTAGTACTAAGTTTTTGCTTCGTTTGGCCGACATATGAAGCATCGCAGTCTTTGCATGCAATTTTGTAGACTACATTATTTTTGTTCATTGTATCTGTTTTGTCTTTATGCACTTTGATGGACATATTTATAAATTATTTATACAATGTATTCCTACGGTAAAAACATGCTTATTTAAATTCAATATGACGAAATTTGTAACTTTTGGAATGTATGGTTCAACGAACAATTTTTTACCCGGTGTGTCATCAATGATATCTTGAATATCACTATCGTAATTATTTAACTTAATTAATTTTGTAGTAGAAAGTTTATTGATTCTTTTTTGTACTTCTTTAAAAATCAATTTAATTGGATAGCCATTTTTTAAAAAAGTTTCAATGCAAAATTAAAAATTTTTTTTTAAATAGAATTCAGAATTTGAGAGGAGTAAAGTTCTGTCGATTAAGCTGTAAATGACACCATTGTGTGTAAGTGGATGGTTTGAAAAATAAGATAAGTATCCAGAAAATGTGTCTGTGATACCAATCCACTTGATGATATCATTCTCAACTTTTAGTTGTAAATCTAGGTAATGTAAAAATCTATTATTTTCAATTTCTAAAGTGAATTGAAGTCTGTGATGAATGCTATTAAAAGCTTTCAGGACATGTTGAGATCTCAGGAATCATAAAAATATCGTCGACATATCGGAAGTAAAAGGTCATGTTTAATCCCAGAATATTCAATGCATGTTGCTCGAGATCTTGCATAACAATATGTGTTATAATGGGTGACCAAAATGAACCCATTGGAGTTCTATACATTTGCATATAAATTTTATCATTGAAGATAAAAAATTACATCTTTGAGAGGCAGACATCGAACAGCACTTTAAATTCGAAACAAAAGGGACGTCCACAACACGTTGATACCGTTCGGAGAAGATTAGCGGAACAAAATCTGTTTTTACGCAAGCCAGCGGTATCTTTACTTCAATGTTGCCATCGTATAGCTCGATTCAATTTTGCAGTTGAACATAGAGATTGGACTCACGTAGATTGGTCCAAAATTCTTTTTAGCGATGAATCTCGTTTTTCTTTCTACTTTCCAGATGGATGAGAACGAATTCATCTTTGCAAAGGAGAACGATTTGCCGATTGTACTGTGAATGAGAGGCACAGCTACAATGGAGGCTCCGTAATGGTTTCGCAGAAATTTCTGCAAATGCTCACACAGATTTGCACTTCTTTAACAACAATATGAACGCACATGTATACGTGAAAGACATATTCATTCCGTATGTTCCATATGCACCCTTCATTGGAGAGAATTTCATGTTTATGCAAGATCACATATTGCGAAAAGAATAATTAATTTTCTCAATGAAGTTACCATAAATCGACTCGAATAGCCAGTGAATAATCCAGATTTAAATTCCATTGAACACTTATGGGACAATCTTGGCAGGAAAGTGCGAAATCACGTTTCTGCTCTTCAATCACTGCAAGAATTTCGAAGAATTCTTGAAAACGAATGGGATGCAGTTACATAGGATGAAATAAAAGACTAATAAGACTAACTTCTCAAGGCCAGATTAAAGGGAAAAAGTATTTCAATATGTCTTATAACAAAAGTCGTAAACCGTGGTTCCATAACAAAAAGCTAAAAAGAGAAACAATTGTCACAATTAATCGAATAAGAGCCGATCACTATAATCTGGCTGAATCTCTGGCGAAAATCAACGTAGTTAACTCACCGCTGTGCAATTGCAATAAAGAAGTACAAAATATCAACCATATTTTATGGCAATGTATTCTCTTCGACAAGCAACGTGAAAAACTTGTAAAAAGTCTTAATAAATTAAAATTTCAACTACCTCTATGTACCGATATGTTAGTCAGCAAACCGCATATTCGTTCCTGCGAACTCATTTGTAAATTCTTAAAAGAATGTAAACTACAAATTTAATGCTAAGGATAATTTCACAATGTAAAATTGTAATAAAATAATGTACTGACTATATTGTTAAAAATAATGTAATGTATTATGATATGTCTCAATGTAAAAATTTCTGACCTTGTATAGCAGAAATAAATCTCTGCAGATTTAAAATGCTTAAATAAAAAAAAAAAAAAAAGACTAATAAGGAGTATACCACATGAATGCGGTAATACGCGCACGAGGAAGTCATACTCACTATTAAGTACGAGCGCGCGCGCACGCAAAATGAGGCTCAATTTCGACCCGTCAAACTCTATGCAGTTCATATTAGTATGAATTATAACTATAATTTGAGCTAATGATCGCGGTATAAATTTGGAATAACTCAGTGAAAGATAATCGTATAGAACTCCGTAAAAAAGTATTTTCGTGATCAGTTTTGGTTAAAACGCGGATTTTTGGTTATCAATTTTTCATCTTCTCACTTTGTCATCTGACATTTTGATAATAATGGCCCAGTATAAATTCCATTAAAATATTCTTAAAGTGGACACTTCAAGCTTCATTGTGCATTTTTAAACATATTTTTATCTTCATTATTTACCAAGTTATGATTATTTGAAATTTGGTAAATTTTTCCAAATTTTTTAGTATACCGCTTTTTTTGCGGTTGAGTTTTTCTGTATTTTTTTGTAAAAATTTTTTTTTCGTCTGGGAAGGAAAAACCATTTTGCATTTCAAAACTATTTAAAATACCTATTTATCCATTTTACATTTAAAATGGATTCGAAAAATCTATTTTGCATTTTGCATTTTGAATACACTTTTTGAAAGTATTTTACAATTGTTACAGTGTTTTAAATGGAATTCGAAAGGCACTTTACCCAGCCCTGCTCTTTAGCATAATTTCTCGTGAGAGTTTGATATGACATTCCGCGCGCAGAAGATTGTGCTTATTCGCGTTCATCGTTAAATTCAGTATACGCGACAATGCTCGCTGTCACGTTGCTGGAACTCTTCGAGCGACGTCAACAACGGATTCGACGACGCGTGACATGTATCACTTGCGCAAATCAATGGTGCATTGTAAGACTTCAAAGTTTCGGGTAACGATAATTTTTATTCGCGCATTTATTGCCCGCTACGAACTCGCCATTAAAAATAGTGTTTATCTTTATAAAGTTATAACGTTGCATTATACTCTGTACACGCTCGAGTATAATTTTATTCGCGTTTTCGATAAATCGGCGGGGTTCATTATAATTAGAGTTTATCACCGTGCCCATTAGAATACGTTTTTTGAATGTCGTTTCGATCTCGTTGTCGAAGTCTCCAGCAAATGATGACCTATTAATGCCGTCAGAAGTATGTACTTTTACGACTACTGATGTCAAGTGACTTATTTCTTTAAGTGATTTTAATGTCGTCTTAATTACGCTCCAAAAATCACGTCATTGTATCGTTTCAAATATGTCATATGTAGTGACGTTATTTGTATGACATAAATTTGAAGGAACATATACGTAATTTTCAATGATGTTTAAGATTGATATACGAAATGATCCAACATACATAATGATACCGACAATAGTCTTAACTGTATATATGTACTCGTATAAATCTCAGGAAATAAAGAGTTTTAATTTGGGACTGTAGTTTTGGAATGCACCTTTGTCGAGTGTCAGCCATTAATTGTTACATGGTGGAAGAATTAATCGCGTTCAACAGGCTCAATTGTATCTGCGGAGCAGATCCGTAAGCGCTCGCTGTTGGTGTATTCTTTTAGATCATCCAATAGCAGCGAGCGCTCACGAATTTGCTCCGTAACAGTCGAGTTTGCTGAACGCATTGTTCTACTGCGCTTACATGGAATTGAACAGTATCTATTATTTATATTAAAATTGTTATAATTATAACTGTTACATTGAATAATAACAACTATAATATTAGTGTGACTTTAGAAATTTTTAAGGATATTGGAGGATATTCAGGTATTATATATAAATGCGTGACCTGAACAATATAATAACTTATATTGTTCAGGTTACACATTTATATTCAAATATTGAGATTATGTTGATCTTGTGGTAACTCTAACGCCCATTTCCACCAACATAGGTTAATTTTAATCTCGGTTCTAATTCTAAAGATTAGAAAAAGACGAAGAGTAAGTTGAACCGAGATTAAAGTTAATCTATATTGGTGGAAACGGGCATTAACCCTTTTAATACGACGGTAACGATATCGTTGTCATTGTCATTGCTCAGGTTTTATTATACAGAAAAAAGACACAATAATAATATAACCGATCTTACTTATTAGCTTATTTAAATTTTATCCTTTATATTTTTATTTGAAGCATGGCTTTTGTTGAATTTTTTAATAATGGTTTAACAAATGATAGTGATGATAATATCGAAGTAGGAATTGTGAATAAATCATGGTTTATTTCTACAAAAAAGGAAGTATATTGGCCACCTGTGAAATCACAAGATAAATATGAAAAATTATTAAAACGAGGGGAGATGTTAACAGATTAATAGATATTGTGTCGAGTCAAAAAAATATTTTTTGAGACTGGTAAGCAACATCACTTAAGTATGTGCATAAAAGATTATATTAATGATTAGGAATTTTTAATATTTAACTATTTACAATTTTTACGTACGCAAGATTAGTATTAATCATATTTCATTTTTTTAAAGCCAATATTTATATACAATATATATTTATTTATTTTACTGTTTGCAGATGATTTCAAAAAAATTCAAAATAAAATAAAATGATATTCATATATCTTATCTATCTGATGTAACTTTCTGAAAAAAGACTACGCAATAAGCCAAACAGATATAAAGTCAGTGACTCATCGGATGAGAAAAATGAACCATCATCGAAATTGAAAGCTCCTCTTACACTTAATATTAAACTTAATATTAAAAAAAATAATATATCAACAAGTGATAATACTGACAATGAGAGCAAGTGAAAAGCAACATTCGGTATTAGTATACTGTTATATATATATTATTTAATATATCAGTTACTTCTACTATAAAGTTTTCCTTATATTTGTTACGTCTAAGCTCAGGAAAATGGATTTAAAGAAAGAAGGGAGTAGACAGAATGGAGTGTGGAAGGACGGTCAGACTCTTATCTCGCAGGTATTCGCACAGAAGCAAATACCGCGAGTCGAACGCAACCTTTTTATTGCTTGCTTCGGAATATGGGTCAACGTCTCGTAAAGACGCTATGACACTTGTTTTCTACGAGCGATGCGATTGTCGGTCCAAATTTCGAGGGAAATCCCTTTAACTCGGGAATGGACTACGTGTGAGCTCTGAAAGGGCAAGGTTTAATGATTACGAGGTTTTATTAGGGGATTTCAAAAGTGAATGACGAGAGCGAGAAGAATAACATTATTTATTGTTGCTAATCAAAAGATAAGAATAACAGACGGTTATATAACAATAGGCGTATTTATTATAATCTATACATTTTAATCTATTACATAAATACTGCAACAGTCTATTCAGTAACGGGCATACGCTTTATGTACATAGAGTAATCGAGAGAATCGGATAGGATTTGATTAATCTATTTTGTGGATGGAAACGGAGGAAGGAGGGAAAAGATTATAAAAGAATTCCACTGGAACTAGGAATGGATTGGCGGAATTCGGGAGGAATACAGGGAGGTTGAGTTTTGGCTGATGATGGCATTCCGGATTTCATGAGGATCGAAGTAATGAGGGTCGATTGTGTAGGCCCCCTGAGGGATAGATGCGGTAGTAGTCCGCGGGAATTGACTGATGAGTGACTAGAGAGTGTCACTCTGTAGAATTCGGAAATAAGATCTAGGTGGGGGCAGAGGAATTTCCTTTAAGAACTCCACGCTGTCCGTGGAATTCGTCGGGGACGGAATTCCTCTGGGAGAAATTGGGATAGGATCGACCGACGAATCGGATGATAGTGGAGGAGTATCTAGAAAGATTCTATCCATCAGTGCGTCCGAAAACGCGGGTGATGGAGATCGAGGGGAAGGCGAAGGAGTTTGCGGGGGAGGTGAAGGTGTTTAAGAGGGAGATGAAGGTGGTTGAGGGAAAGGTGAAGGTGATTGAGAGAAAGGTGAAGGTGATTGAGGGGGAAGTATAACCTCTAACTGATTAGCCGGCAGAGCCGGTGATGACGAGGGTGGTGGTGGTCCTCGGGCGACACTGTTCTCGCGAACCCCCGAGCTATTTTCGAAACTCCTCGTCCAAGAGTCTCCGCGCTTCCCGGTAGGCCCGGCTTCTAAGCCACCCCTTGTAGGGACAGTTTAGACGCGGCAATATAGTTTAGTGTATAGCGGATGATTCTTATTTACACACACACACGCGTGCGTGCGTGCGTGTGTATGTATTATATACTACAATTCTTACAATGTTGCAGTAATATTACAGCGCAATCTGCAATATTGCAACATTTCTGTAATGTTACTGCAAGTTTTTGTATGGGTTACTGTTAATCACGCAATTAAATTATAATTAGACATAATTGCTTGTATATATGTAATATTAATAATTTTTTAATATCATATTTATAATCTGAAAAAATAATATAATCTTTTACATCGTACGAGGTCTGTTCAAAAAGTATCGCGAATTTTGAATTTCCGCGGGTTACGTATATTCGATTTTCGATTTTTTTGTGGCGTTATGTTGGTACTCATGTCTCTCACTTATGCCGACAAGTTCGGCCATTTTGAATGTTCAATTAATTTTTGACAGCTGCTTTGCTTGCACGTATTTTGGCTCGTCTTCGATTTTTGCCTATTCCAAAAAATGGATCAAAGAATCTGTATCAAATTTTGTGTGAAAAACAAAATTAAGTGCACGGACGCATTCCGAATGTTGACTGTGGCATATGGTGAAGCTACCTTGGACCGAAGCAACGTTTATCGGTGGTACAAAATGTTCTCAGAGAGCCGAGAAGATGTGAACGACGAAGAGCATGCCGGACGCCCGTGCACGTCAACAACAGACGAAAACATTGATGAAGTGAAGAAAATAGTATTGGCCAATCGGAACGGTCAATAAGGAATATTACCTGCAAGTTATGCGCAATTTGCGCGAAGCAATCCGCCAGAAACGCCCGGATTTGTGGAAGAACAAAAATTGGCTTTTGCACCATGATAACGCCCCTGCTCACACATCGTTGCTTGTGCGCGAATTTTTGACCAAAAACAACACACTAATGATGCCGCAGCCACCGTATTCCCCAGATCTGGCCCCCTGTGACTTTTTCTTGTTCCCGAAACTGAAGAGGCCCATGAAAGGACGACGCTACGCTACGATTGAGGAGATAAAGACGGCATCGAAGGAGGAGCTGAACAAGATCACAAAAAATAATTTTTTGAAGTGCTTCGAGGATTGGAAAAAACGTTGGCACAAGTGTATAATATCTGATGGGGATTACTTTGAAGGGGACAAAATAGATATTCATGAATAAATAAATAATTTTTGAAAAAACACAAAATTCGCGATACTTTTTGAACAGACCTCGTAATCAATGAAAAAGACATGTATCAGTAAGTCAAAGTGGCGCAGCGGATAGGTTGTAATATTCATTTTTCTGAAGACCCAAGTTCAAAACCTACCAGTGAGTAACAAATAGTCATCAAGAATAAGATAGCAATATAATAAAAAAATTAATAAGTAAAAATTCTTAATAAAAATTTGTCTTAAAACTTTCAGGGTGTATTTAAAAAAAAAATTTATTTTATTTTATTTTTTTATCTAGTTGTAGCTAGATAGATGGTAGATAGTATTTAGAAAGCTTTTCCGATGTCATCATAGTCACTAAAAAAGTGAGTGTCACAATACTCGTCACTACTTAGAAAAAATTAAATAGTGATGACGTATAATGCAACTTTATTAGCTCATGACTAGTCAGCCACTAGATTCAATTTCTATTCGGAACATTGCTAACTCATTTTGCATATAAGATTTTGATGTCAGCAAATTGACGGTAACTTCACAACAACTAGTACAATATATTTTTTAGTTCGTCTAATATACTAAATCACGCTTAGTTATTTTGGTGGATACAGGAAATAAAATGATACAGGATAGGGTTGTCAGATTAAAACGATATGTCGTCTTTTAGACGATTTTAAATGCAATCTTGATGGACAAATTCTAGTTATAAGTTTGAAATATTCAAATTTGACATTCATAATAGCAATAATACAGCTTAGTATAAATAATTTTGGGCTACTTTGGGTTACTTTAGCGCTATATATTGACGATGCAGATATCATGTAACCAGTACAGTGGCATAGTGCAAAAGTCGCTTAAAATCTGATAAACCTGATATGGGATCTCATGTAAAAAGATAACCAAATCTGTAAAAACATATTTTACAAAATATCTGTTACAAATTTTGTAGAATTTCAGCAGAAATATAACAGAATCTGCTAACAAAATGTGATAACAGATTGACTGTAAAATTTAAGCAAAATTTGTTCTTATATAATATATTCATTTAAATAATTACTTGAATAACATAAATAAGATTTAAATGATTACAAAATAATAGATAGCTGGTAATCTGCTATTTGATTATATCGGCAAGCATTGCAAGAAGAAACGCAATTGATGTCAATCTGATGCAACAGTCTGTTCAAATTTACAATAAAATGCTAGCTTGCAGCTAATGTTTTATTTACTAGGTATGATAGACTGGATGGCATGAAAACATAAATGAAGAGAAAAGCATTTAGCATTTCTATTATAAAATCGCTATCGCACTGTTAACATTTTATTTACTAGATGATTAGGTGGTATAGGAAGATAAAAAAATGAAGAGAAAAATCCTTTAATATCTAACAATAAAGAGACTGACGTCGAAAGACAACATAATGTTGTGTTTATTAGATCAAAATAAATTATGTCGTTTATTTTAACATCTGTTATTTGTGAATTTTCCAATTTGCTTCTTTTTAGTTTTTGATTTCTTGTGATAAGAGAAGTATTTTTCTCGCAGATTCAGATCAGTTTTCCTATTCTATGATAAGCTAATCTATATCATTGCAAAAAATGCAAACAACTAGTTGAATGTCTGACGCGATTGATGATTGCTGATAAAACCTCGGAAGCAGATAATAATGCGGTTGATAAAGAAAAACCGACATCGGCTTGCAAACGGAAATCGTCATCCAAATTGATTTAAAACGTCTATGAAACTGCTTGAAGCTCACAAGCTGCGTAGCTATCAGTGTAGCATTGATACTTTGCATTATTTGTTCGTTTCATATTGTTTGTCACGTTGTGCGATTGAGTGGAAAGAAAGAAATAGTTTTAATTATGGGAAAGTTTGCTACAGTGTTTTTGATAGAACTTCTCTTCATTGTGGGGGTATGTGAATGTTATTTTTTTTTATTGTTTGAGTTATTTAATCGAAAATTTAAATATGCATCTTATACATTGAATGATATAAATGATTACTTTTTAACAGTGTTAAACGACAAATTTAATATTAATTTAATATCAATTGAAGAACATATTGCAACAATGGACTAATTCACATTTTGTAAAAACGGAGTAAATAAAATCTGAAGTTAACATGATGAGAAAAATACATGTAACATCGAATATGTATAATATTAATATTTTTTCCATGACTTTCACTTTAAGACTTAATTATTTCGTTTTTATAAAATGTAAGTTAGCCTGTTACTGCAGTAAGCTCTTTAATTAATAAAATTAAATTTACAGTATTAAATATAATAATTAAATTTATAATATTGAATATAAATTAAATACAGTGAAGAAAGAGACGATACTAATTGCGATGTAAGCAAAAACGAGTTTGCGCAATCAGATAAGTGATTGTCGAAAAATATCAATTTGTCTGATATGTATCGAATGATTAATTCGAGATAAATTATATGACCAATTACTTTTCTTTAGAAAACAAAACATAATTTTAGTTATTAATTAAAATATTATTATAAAGGATATTGTATTAAAGGTAAATATGCCGTACAAATTTTTAATTAAAGCATATTTTTTTTTTGCATTTTTCGTTATAGATTATTCTCGGAGATCGTTTTCACGGATACGAGTCTTACAAAAAGTTCTACAATTATCACGTTAATGGCGGGCAACTAAAACATCCAACGACCGCTTCCTATCAAGTGATGAAAGAATCATATTATGATCCTAACGACATGAAAGAAAAAATAAAATCACGCTTTAAAGGTAACGTGTGAAATTCTAAAACAGTATTTTGACTGCTTAATGTGATTAAAATCTGTATCAAAATAAATCTTTCAATTTATAATTTATACATTAGAAGATATCATCTATTTGTACTCTGACAAAAATAATTTTTTTTTAATTTTTCACAAATTTTTCGAGATTTTTGTATAAATTTTAATATTTTTTGTAATTTTCATATAATTTCATAACTTTTTCACAAAACTTTTTAGACATTTTATATAAATTTGAACACTTTTTGAAGAAAAGCTGAGGTTACATTCTATCTATAATTCTTTAATATAAACGAAAAAGTTTTTAAATTCTGTTATATGTACTATATACAATGTGTAACTAAAATAAAGGGACTAAAGCTCTAGATATACCAAAGTAAATATTACAATCCTTTTAGATTTAATATATGTTATACTAGAGCAAGTCAATAAGTTTTTAGAAAAACATAGTAAAACACATTTTTTTTTATCGATTTATTTTTATTTCTCAACATAGTCTCTTTTCAGCTCGATACACTTGATCCAACAATTCTTTAACTTTTTCAAGCCGTCCGAATAATATGATTTGTCCAACCCTTCAAAATAAGTCTATTTCGGCGATGAACTGCTTTCTAGTGGTGAATCTCTTTCCTCCGAATCATTTCTTCAGATTTGGAAACAGGAAATCGCAAGGGGCTAAATCTGGCGAATATGTTGGATGAAACAATTCGTAGCGGAATTCATTGAATTTAGCCATCGGTGCCGGGTACGTACATTGTCTTGATGGAAGAGCACTTTCTTTTTCGCCAAATGGGGACGTTTTTTTCTTTAAAATGTTGTTGAAATAGTCCAATAAAGCTGCGTAGTAATCACCATTGATTGTTTGCTTCGACGGAAGGTAATCGATATGAATTATACCGCGTGCATCCCAAAAAACTGTGGCCATCACCTTTCCAACCGACTTCACGGTCTTCACCTTCTTTGAAGCTGGTTCAGCTCCGGTGAAGTCCATTGTTTTGACTGTTCTTTCATCTCGGGTAGAATAATGTTTCGTCCACAGTAATAAATCGACGCAAAAATTCATCTACGAGATTACGTTGAATCCCAAACATTGTTTTGAAATCGTCACACGGTCGCGCTTATGGTTCACAGTGAGCAAACGCAGCATTCATCTTGCCGATAGCTTTTTCATATCCAATTGTTCGTGCAAAATTGAAATCACTGTGCCATGCCTATGATATGTCTGTGGCCTCAAGCTCGCGCACTTTTACTCGTCGATCAGTCAAAACAATATCGTGGACTTTATCGATGATTTCTGGCGTAGCAGCCTTAATTAGACGTCCCGAACGAGGTGCATCACATATGGATGTACGATCACATTTAAATTCATTCACCCAATTGTATGGCTCAGTTGCAAACGCTGGTGCAGGTATGCTATGACATTATCCAACTCGGCTTTAATTTCTTTCATTAAACTCACATTAAATTTTTCATATGTAGATGTTTGATCACTGCACGAAACTCATTTTTTTCCATTTTGCAAAAAATGGAAAATAAAGGTTGTTCGCTTTAATCGTCTACAGAAATGAAACCACGCGATGAATTCCGCTCAAAATTTGATAGTAATCAGCTGAAAGATGCTACTTGTAAAAAAGTAATGTGACATGACACTACGAGTGCTCTCTGACAGATTTTCTAAGAACTTATTGACTTGCCCTCGTATATTATCCGCTCGGAATTGTAATAATAATAAACAATAAGATTAGATAGCAACGAGCAATATGAAAGATCTAAACTTAAAACTAGTTTATTATAACAATTTAAAAACAATTTTTTCAAAAGCTAGTCTTTTAAAGACATAAAAAAAGTTGTAGTTTCAACTATACTAAGTTTTTATTAGTTACTACTAATTAAATCCTTAAATACAAAAATATATCAAGTACTATATAATTAAATATTGGATATGTTTAGAAAGACTATTAGTAAGATCGCAATATAATGTCATAAAGCAATAAATAAATAAATAAACATACGCAAATAAATAAATTACAAATTATACGTTGTCTATAAATCGAAACTATTTTATCGTTGGATGGCAAGAAAGAGCAGTCAAAATTTAAAAAAAAAAGTGTAAGTCAACCCTGTTGCAAATTCCTATGGGAAATTTTCTTATGGGTTTTTTTAACTCATAAATAAGTATCCGTGGTAAATTCGATGTCTTCATGGGAGAAGGCTCCTATTTTGCTGTAAATCCCATGGGTTTTTTCATTGGTTCCTATAGAGGACTATAAGATTTTGGCTGTCCAAATTTACTGCCAGTACTGAAAATCTAATCTAGTTTTCGTTACGTGTACTATAGATTTTCAATACTGACAATAAATTTTGGAATACAGCCTCTGTAGGAGTTTGTTTAGTGTAAACAATTAATGACAACAAAGAAAAATATCAGGGCGTTTCTCGTTTCGAATCCAGGCCTGGTCTCCTCCGAGTTGATAGACTTCCATCCTGTCACTGAGCCACACAGCCCTGACGCTGACAACTTTTCTGTTGTGCCTATTTCCTCTACATTTCTTACAACAGGTATCTATAGGATTTACACAGCATGTATATATAAGATAACATAGGAAATTTTTCTACAAGGTTTTACATAGGACTCTATGGTATCCAGTCCATGAAAAGAGGCTCCTATAAGATCGCATGGGAAAAAGAATGATGTGCACGTTGATGCAATCTTAAATGATATACAGGATGTCCCGTATTTGGAACTATTTTCATGTGCAGATAAAGTAGATTAAACTGAATCGAAATGTCCTGTATCATTTTATAATTCACAATAGTTAGTTTCTAAAAATTGCCGAATAAGCGGGTAAAATCGACGCATAAGAACTTTAAGATATTTTTCATAATTCTTTATGACATATTTTAAAGATGTTTTTCAAAGAACTCTTAAAGATATCTTAAAATTGTCTAATGTATCGATTTTAAACATTCTGCTCATTGGACAATTAATAATTGCAAAAATTGCAAAATGATAGAGGATCTTCCGATTCAGTTTAATCCGCTCTATCTACACACAAAAACAGTTTCAAATATTTTAAGATGTCCGATATACGAGTAGTTCCAAAATAGTCACAAATTCTGAGACACCCTGTATAGTCCCTATAATTTACATATTAATGTGTACACAAAATGCTATAACAGTAGCTGACTGATGTAATTTCACATAAAATCCAAGATAATTTTTCCATAACTCCAAAAAGTTACGTGATAAATAAGGTGTGTTTGGTGACTCAAAAAAGTCATAAGTATATATTTTCTTTATGGCAATCAGGATTTTTTTTTATCGACTTAGAACATATCTCATTTATTAACTATTATTGTGACTTCCAGTTTTTAGAAGTTACGAATTATTCTCTCAAGTTGATATAAGTACCCATAGGAATGCGAAAGAGATGCCTCATGGGGACTAAATACCTATAGGATACTATACTTTGACATATAGGAACATGTAGGAGTACATAGGACAGAGAAGATGTGCATACGTCATCCCATGGTAGCCTATAGGCATTTTCAGTCTCCATGGAGCACCTCTTCTTTGTCTTATGTACGCCTACATGTTACTATACGTCAAACTGATATCCTATAGATCTTTTAGTTGGGGCCTTCTGTCCACATTCCTGTGGACCTCTATTATCCTATTTGCATTTCTATGAATGTTCTACGTATACCTATGCATGCTGCGCAAAATCCTATAGGTAATTACACAAACTCCTACAGAATCTTGTAGTTCTCTATAGGAACCCATACAAAAACCTATGGGATTTGCAGCAGGGAAAAGTTCTTTTATATTCCGACAGTAACTAGCTTTTCATGAGCCCTGAGCAAGGTTTTATTTTTGGGCCTCTTAATTTTTTAAAGGAAAAGAATGATCCATATAACAAATCAAACTAACTAAGACTCCTTATAAATCAAACAACTGGAAAGAATACGAGCAGTAGGAGTCAAACGCAGAAGACGTCGCGCAAATAATATACCTATAAAGTGTGAAATTTCTTTATTCACTAAAACGCGCTTACATGTTTCGGCTCACTTTTTTGAGCCTTCCTCAGAAACAACATATATAAAAATTGTGAATAAAAGTTATCCTGTCATAGTGACTTCCCTATATCGAGAATTTAAATGACGGAATCAAAACTAAAAAAAATGAAAGAAAAAGGAAAAAGAAAAAAGACAAGAAATTAGGAAATTAATAATAAACATTTAACAAAGTAGACGTTTCGGTCACCATCTGACCATCCTCAGTACAATAATAAAAACCTAAATTTATTTAAACCTAGTTATATAATTTAAATTTATTCCTAATGTTAGTCAGTAATAATTTCTCGCTTCTTATTGTGCATTATTCGCCTCGGTATCCGCATTTTACAATATAACAATTTTGCAATGATTTTTAACAGAATTAATAGTAGACCATCCAGTATTCTTCTTTAATTTGTTGTGTGGAATCATTTTATTACTCTAAGCAATTATTCGATTGTAAACATTATCACGCTATATCAAGTTCCAACTTGACGAAGAGCGCCACAAAGAGACACGCAAGTGCCAAATTCTATTGCAAAAAATTATTTTGAAAACAATTTAACTTAATTTTCGTATTCATTAAGAATTTCCGTTCATATAATATTATTTGTCAGACAATCAATAGACTTACGCGTATCCTGCGGCACGGACTCCCTCGCATACCGACACTTGACAATTTTTATCACTTGAAATTCGGCACAATCGCAATGCCAAATGCCCAATTGTTAGTCTATTTATAGAAATAAAGGAAAGAAGAAGGAGAATAGGGAAAAGAAGGGGAAGTGGCAGAAATTTTTTGAGTGGGGCTAGAATTATTGTTCCAGGAGAGGGAGGTACAAATCTGGAAACCGCTCGGTATCACTTTGTTTATTTAATCCTTTCTTTTGCGTTTTTATATGGATCATTTCTGATATACTTCTTTTGTAATAGGAACGTTCGGAGTCTAATATTTTTGTATTATCCCAGTCCATTCTATAATCTTTGTCAATTCTATGATTTGAAATAACAGAAAGAGACTCGATAGGCTTTTTTATATCTTTAATATATTCTTTAAGTCGTGTTTTTAATTTTCTTTTAGTTTGACCTACATATGAATAATCACAGTCTTTGCATTCAATTTTGTATACGATGTTGGAACGTTCGTCTTTTTTAACCCTATCTTTTCCCGTTTTTATAAACTTACTTAAATTGTTCATTGGTTTATGTACTAACTGAAATTTATATTTGTTAAGGGCTCCATTAAATTTTTCTGATACTCCTTGTAAATATGGAATAAAAAAATATTTTTTATTCCCCACTGAATTCAAATTCGATTCCCGATCATATTCATTTATGGTTTCAAACTTATTTTTGTTAGATAGAAATTTTATTCTGTTTTTTATAATTTTGAATAACAGTTGTAACGGATATCCATTGCGGAGGAGAGAGTTAATTAATGATTCCATGTTAGCGGGATGAAATTTTGGATGCGACAGAAACAACACTTTGTCAATTAACCCAATCACGACGCCTTTTTTATGTGTGATAGGATGATTGGAGAAAAAACTGAGAAATCTTCCTGAATTTGTCGGCTTTTTGTACAGGTCAAATATAATGCTGCCACCCTCGCACATAAGTTTAACATCTAAAAAATTTATACCAAATTCGTCACCATGATCGACCGTAAATTTAATACGCTCGTGATAAGCATTAAAAGAATCTAAGATGTTATTAATCTTATCTTTGGGAGCTGCTAGCACAATATCATCCACATATCTAAAATAAAAAGACATGTGCACGGTAAGGTTGCTAAAAATATTCTTCTCCAAGTCTTGAATCACCAATTCAGCCAATATCGGTGACAATGGTGATCCCATGGGCAACCCAAAAATCTGCTCATAGTACTCATTATTAAATCTAAAAAATGTTGATTTTAAGATGATAGATATGGCTTTTTTTAACTCTTGAAGAGGAATGGACGTGTTTTTTTTCAATCCTACTCCATCTACTTAGAACACTGTTTAGAGCCAATTCCATGGGAATGTTGGAGTACATGGATGAGATGTCAAAGGACACTATTTTATAATCTTCAGGCAACGATAGCCCGTTAATTTTCTTGACTAACTCATAGCTATTTTTTATGTGTCCAAATTTTTCATTTATATTTAAGCTTTTCTTAATAATATCTTTTAGGAAGATTGCTAATTTATAAAAAGGACTATTAATGCTACTTACTATTATTCTTAGTGGCGTATTAGTCTTATGAATCTTTGGGAGCCCATAGGATCTCGGTAATTCACCGTCCGAAATATATAGTTTTTTATATATTTCTTGATCTATAAAGCCTTTAGACCTCCAACCCGTTAAGATAGATCGTATTCCAGTAGTCATTTTGTTAGTCGGGTCTCTGTTAATCACTCTGTAAGTGTCATTATCCGACAGTATGTTACGCATTTTATCTATGTATTCCCGGTAAGTTAAAATCACAGTAGCATTACCCTTGTCCGCCCTAGTAATTAATAAACCCGGATTATTATTCAAGAACATATTGAGTTCACCTATTCCTTGTTTTATTATTATGTCTAATTTGTTATTCGGTAAACTGTAGTTTATATTGTTCAAAACCGGTATTGTGTCCTTTCTAATTAAATTTTTAGTTTGTTCGTCAAGTTTTAAAATGTTACTTTCAATATGTTTTATAAATTCACACGTAATTCTTTTTTTGTTCGTCACAATATTAGGCAAATTAAAACGTTGCCCCAGCTGTAAGATGTATTTCACATTGTCCGGAACATCAATGTCAGTAAGATTAATCAGCCAATCTTTATTAAAATTATCAAATTTATAATTAACACCAAAACTAAAATTTTCCGGCCTGACATTAATGTGATGTACAATGTTCGAGTCATTAGTCCTACTGTCGTTTATGGAAATTTTTTTAATAATTGAAGGTCTAAAATCATTACATTTATTTTGTGGTTCGGTCATGGTGAGTATATAAGCGATAATAACTTTTATAAGTACACTTTTTAACTCTTGAAGAGGAATGGACATTTTATAACTTATTGACATCTTGAGTGTGGCTGTATGCTCCTTTTTTACTTAACCTTCTTAACATTGAGCCACTTTATAATATTGAAAAATTAGGAAATATTGTAAAATAGAATATGGAGAACTAATTTATATATATCAAACAACTTTAAGATTATAATTAATTATCCAGCAAATATAAGGACATTCACCATGCTCACAGAGCATATCGCAAACATATAAAAAATAATTCAAGAACCGGCTCCTGATAATGTTGGCCAGTCAGTATCAGACACAGTGAGTCACTTTTTGTTTTTTAGCTAGTAATTTTCCGAGATACCAAATGAAAAAAACGTAACATTAATACGTTAATCAATTCCAAGAACAAGAAAGTTGAAAAGTAATCGATAAACACGTTAGAAAGACTACTGCGAACGACATTGACTAACTAGACGTGACAACAACTCAAGCCTTTATAGCCTTGTCTATGATTGAGAAGTAGGCCTTGGGAAGCCCCTCCATATTCGTCTGCAGGTTGAGTCCATGTGTCTGTCTCCTGATGAATATTATCTCCGAAATCAATTTCTTCTTGTAGTCAGGCTCTTCGTCCAATATTATAACGTTGTCCCAATCGAAATCATGGCCTTCTTGTAACTGATGCATCCAATAATTAAATTTATTGTATGATCTATTGATACATTTTTGTTGTTGTAATGTGTTATTCGTTCGATGCATTGCCAAATTTTACTCCACATAGAAAGAGTACAAATACAGTAAATCAAATAAGAACGTAGTCGGCCTTACTCAAAGCTAATAAAAGATATCGCCCTAAATCTATCATGAATCCATAGAGGGCACCTTTGTCCTTGATGCACTATCAAGGAAGATTCAGTTGTCATTGAACTTTCTTAAGAGAATCACATTAAGCGCCATGATCAAATACGCATCACGCATAAAGCGTGTTCCTCACATTGTGTTTCTCTGCACTCACCCGAAAGGTCCAAAAATGTCACAATTTGCAGCTACTAAATATATGAAAAAGTCGAAATCATTCACAAAATGAGTACAAAAGTGAGTGCAGCGATATAATGTGGCAAAAAATGTCGATGATTTACCAAAACGTGGCTCGATATGCAAAGTGGACAAAAAAAGACGATAAAAAAAATAATGAATCTTTTCGCGGAATCCTGGCTTAACACTGCGTCAAGGACAAGCAAAATTGAAGCAGAAAGGTTTAGATATATCGTATGAAACTATTCGAACCTATCTCAAGGCTAATAACATAAACTCGACCACGCTCTTACTTGACTTACTGTAAATCTGTAATTAATCTGTAACAGAAAACTTTTTGCATTTACTGCTTCCGGATTTGATAAAGTACTTGCAATTGTTTCCAATGCTTTCTTTACTTCAGGTAATTGTAAATGTAGTGATTTTATTGCAACAGCTTCTGATGACTATCTTGTATCAGTGATAATTTAAGTAATAATTTTAAAGATTTCATTAAAATTTTCCATCGTTTTGTTGAAGAGAAAAAATTGAATAATCTCTATGCAGTATCAAAAAAAGTAGGTAATTATTTCTGATGTGCAACGTGGACACCAGCTAAATTTAAATTATAAGCTGCGCAAGTTACAAATAGAGCAAGCTCATTAATTTCTAAAATACGTGCTCTTATTTTCTTGTATTTGTTAACATCATGTTGTCATATCCTTGTCCTCTAGCACCATGAATATCCAATTTATTAGTTTATTAGATTATTTAAAATTTCAGTCGCTTTTCGTGTTTTTTCATGTGATTGAATGAAGTCGATGAAGCTTTCTTCGATCATTACCTTACCATTACAGTCAACGTCTCTTATGATTTGACTTATTTGTTCCCTTTTCGAGACATCAGGAATGCAATCGAATAAAATTGAATAGTAGAATTGAATACTTTGCCTTCTTATATATATATATATAATTCTGCATATTATTTCATTTCTAGTTTTATCGCTAATCAATTTTATTAATTCATTTTGTAATAATGGGTGAAAAGTATGAAATGGAATCTTTTTCATGTTTTTCAATACGATCTTTTAAAGTAGTGTTATAATGGCTAGCAAATTCAATTAAATTTAAAAAAAATTAAATTTAAAAAAATTCTACAATTTGGATTTCCAATTGTTTTACTTGAACCTCTAAAAGCAATATTATTTTTTGTGTAAAATAGAATAGCATCTATTATTATTTTTAATATTTCACGCCATATCATTTTTTCCTTATTAATTATATTAATTAAATAATTATGAAGTTTTCTGATTTTATTTCTTTTTCCATCATTTTTTATTTTATATAATTGTTTTGACGCTCAGAAGAATTTTTATGTTTGGGAATAACGGAATCAAAATGCTTCCAATCATGAAATCCTTTTTGTGGATCTGAAATATTCTGCAATTTGTGTTCAAAAAGCATACAAGGAAAACAAAATATTGCGTTTTGATTGACAGAATTTTATAATAGCCATTTTCTTTCACCTATTTCTTCATTAGTTTGTTTAACATAAAACTAGTCTTTTGTAAATTTTTGCCTTAAATCGTCTGGCATCAAGGCATTTTATAGTTTATACCGTCGCCTTGATCTGAATTATGTTTAACTAGTAAATATATTAATTTATTTGTAAAAGCAGGCCAAGAATGTGGATCATTGTAATGTAGTATCATTTCTGGGATATTGTTTGGAACAGTAGAGTGCAAATTTACCACAATCGACTTGTGAAGCAATACTTTGTGCATGCTTCTTTAATATCTTCTTTGACTTAAAGTCTGGACTAAGCATTTCAGCCCCCGAGTCAAAATAAAAAAATGCGCCCCTTAAACAAAATATTTCTTTATGTGAAATATAATAAGAAATAATATTAATTAATAGTAATTAATAGTATACATATATTAATATTAATTTAATATAATTACATGTACAGGAGAGGAGTTATACGTTATAATCGTACTATATGTTACAAATGAAATATAGTTACTAAAATCATAATAATATTTTTCATGTTTTGATAGATTCGAAATTATCAATTATTATATCTATATCTATATCTTACATATTTTATTTTTAATTGAAACAATTCCTATATTTGATAATTTTTCTTGACTTAAT
>NW_017305977.1:634743-642045 GCF_001594115.1 Trachymyrmex septentrionalis | reverse complement strand
ACTCTACATTTTCTCTCTTCTTCATTCATCCAAAACATATTTCCTCTTTCTTCGTTACCACATCTCCATCTCGCAATCATCTGCATCTTCTTTCCCTCTCTCTTTTTACTCTTTCTGATGTATTCCGGTATTCCTATTACATTTCTGTAATTTTTACACGACCTTGAAGTTCTCACCTCTTCTCCTCTCTGCTGCATATCTACTTCTATATCTCTTTCTCGTAATCGCTCCCATTTTCCCTCTCCCCATTCATTAAGCGCTTCCTCGCTTACCCCCCCTCTCCATAAGTACTCCCTTCTCTCTAGGCTTTCCCTTGTCCATTCTTCCTTTCGTTTTTCTCTTTCCTCTTTCCTCCGTTCTACTATACTTTCTCTCCCTATCTCTCCTCCTTCATAAAGCTACTATAATATAATCGGAATAGTTTAAAATATTTTTGCTGTTACCTCCAAGTTTGGATATGATACGGTTAAAAATAATCATGAATTAGTTTTAAAACATCTAAAATAGAATTTGATTCTATACCGATAAATATTGATATTGCGTGCTGTTTAAAGTTTCGGAAGAAATACGTAACTCAAAATCACTGTTAATGGATTAGAATATGTAGGAAATTATATTGCCATTTTTGCGCTTCCTTCAAATTGTTACATGAGGCAAATGCCTCGCTCGCCACACCCTTGTTCCAGCTCTGCTTTTGACATATCATCATCCCTTAAAATGTGCAATCGTGCAATTATAATCAGTATCTTGTAAAACAATAATCGGTTTGTCCTCTTATGCAGATTCCTCACTATTATTGTACTTATCTTATTGGTGAATCATTTTCCTTTGTGTGAAATAATAAAGTGCAATTATAATATGATATTACCATCTTATGAAGCAATAGATTTGGCCTCTTGCGCAAGTTCTTCTAGTATCTTTTTTTTCAGCCATTTAACAAATTGCTGCGACAATGATCTGCATTCTTTCAATTCTTGTTTAATTTTGATTCAATTTTTGTTTTTCTGTTTTGCGCACATGATAAGTGCTTCGACATTTTATAACTAAGAGAACACTATACTCTTACACTGAGAAAGTATTAGTTAAAACATAAAAATTTTCAAATCCATAAAAAATCTGAAAAAATGATGTCATTAAATTCTTTAAAAATATAAAAATATAAATTTTTTAAAAATTGTATAAATATTACAAATACGATAAAGAAAGCCAAGGTCGGTTAAATTTTGGATGTTTCAAATAATACATTATATATTCTTTTATGAAATCAATTCATTCCAGATATAATTGCGAGCCGATAACATTCGGTTTCAACATAATCATTCTAAAAAGCTAATAATCCCCCCCCCTCTAAATTAAATTAGAAAGAAAGAAAGAAAGAAATTTATTGCGAAAAATATTACCTCAATCAGGATTCAAACTTGGGATCTCTCAACGTTTCGGGAAGTGTCTTAGCAGAAAATCTCTCTGGTTACGGTGTTTTGAATATTGTGCAATTTTGATCGTGTCCTAAAGTGTTTCCTTTGTTGAGTAGTGTATAATAAATATAAGAAATTAATGAAAAATGTCACTATTATCGAATTTGGAATTAAAAAAAGTTTGTCTTATCGGCCTCGATCAAATTTGGTTGTCGCTTCAGCATCCTTTTTATCTAAGATATCACTTAGAATATATTAAAAATTCATGCTACGAGAAAATCGCCGCGATTGAAGATCATGTGATCATTCGCTATTCGCCAGGGAGTAATCGCTGTTTGCTAAAATTTTTCAGCTTTTAGCGAATATTAATATTCGAGCAAGTTATAAGTTTATGTAAACGGCTATGCAAAGATCGTCTACAGGGTGTCCCAAAATAATCGCCAAATATTTCGTGAGTAAGTAGGGCGGACTAAATTGAGTCAAAAAGTCTTTTATCATTTTACAATTTTCGTAATAGTTAACAAGATATTAATTACTAAAAATTATCAAAAATTGGTATTCAATAATCTTTTATACAAATACTATCATCTTTACAGAACAAAACTGCAAGAGACAAAAATTGTTTCTTTTCTTTTCATAGAACTTTAAGAATTTTTTCAGAATTTTTTAATATCTTATATTGGTAAATATAAGAAAATGTAGTACTAAAAAATTATAAAAAAATTATTAGAGTTCTATGAGAAAAAAATAAACCATTTTTATTTCTTGCCATTTTTCTATTGCTAGTATTTGAGTAAAAAAATTATTGAAGACCAATTTTCGACAATTTTTAGGTCAATCAGAAAGTTCCGTCCATCTAGCAGCGAGTAGCTCTAGCTAGAACTATCAATAACGAACTCTAATATCTAAACCAAGCTTAATTTTTTTAATTTTATCATCTGTCAATAAAATTCAGTATATAAAAGTATACGTTTGCATCCATAACATGGCTTTTTACTACATCGAAAATATCGATATTTGAGCCAAATAAGCGCGAAGTGTTAATCTTTTGCTTCAAATGGAAGAAAACTGCAGCTGAAGCTCATCGAATGCTTGTAGAAGTTTATGGTGATAGTACTCCTTCCGATAAAACATGCAGAGAATGGTTTCAACGCTTTAAAAGTGGTGATTTTGATGTGGAAGACAAAGAGCGTTCTGGATGGCCAAGAGCATTTGAAGACGAGGAGTTGCAGGCATTGGTGGATGAAAATTCATGTCAAACGCAAAAACAACTTACAGAAACATTAAATTGTGCTCAATCTCTTATTTCCAATTGTTTGAAAGTCTTGGGAAAGGTCTACAAAGAAGGAAAATGGGTCCCATATGAACTGAAGCCAAGAGACATTGAAAGGCGAAAAACCATCTGCGAAATTCTGCTTGCTAAGCAACAAAGAAAGGGATTTTTGCACTGAATTGTGACTGGTGATGAAAAGTGGATCTATTTCAATACCCCAAAACCATTTGCGATCCAGGCCAACCATCGACATCGACGCCAAAGCAAAATCCACGAAATATTCATGGAAAGAAGGCAATGCTGTATTTGATAGGATCAGAAGGGTGTAGTGTACCACGAGCTTTGGTCAAACAGTTATAGAGAATCTCTACCGAGACACAAATTATCTGTTTAAGCCGAGCATTGCACGGAAAACGACCAGAATATAAAACGAGACAGCATAAAGTGATTTTGCTTCATGACAACGCTCGGCCTCACGTCACAAAACTTGTCAAGGAAACGTTAGAAGCACGCTGGGAAGTGCTACCCCATGCGGTTTATTCATTAGACTGTGCCCCTTCCGACTATCACTTGTTTCGATCGATGGCACACGCACTTGCAGAGGAACACTTCAATTCTTATGAAGACGTGGAAAAATGGATCTCTGAGTGGACAGCCTCTAAAAATGAGTCATTCTTTCGCCGCGGAATTCGCTTACTGCCCGAAAGATGGGAAAAAGTCAACGTTAACGATGGACAATATTTTAATTGAGGTACTTTTTCATTTTGTTTCTTAAATAAAACCATACTTTTTGCAAAAAACGGACGGAACTTTCTGATTGACCTAGTAAATAATATCTTGTTAACTATTGTAGAA
The DNA here is from genome assembly GCF_001594115.1 of Trachymyrmex septentrionalis. Classification (NCBI taxonomy): domain Eukaryota; kingdom Metazoa; phylum Arthropoda; class Insecta; order Hymenoptera; family Formicidae; genus Trachymyrmex; species Trachymyrmex septentrionalis. The sequence goes on along the minus strand of NW_017305977.1, from coordinate 638,502 downwards.
ATTGTAAAATGGTTTAGGACTTTTCGACTTAGTTTAGTCCGCTCTACCTGCCTATGAAATATTTGGGAACACCCTGTATATATACAAAATGGAAACAACAAATATATATACTAGTTAAAGAAGAAAAATATATATTCAATTGAATTACGATATCGTATATGTTTACATTGTATAAAATTACGAATTATAACCAATAAATGTTATGTAAATCTATAATATAACAAACACGATAAACTGAAATATGTATAACTGCAACTGCAGCAGCTTTCCTTCTTCGCGCATTTATTTTATAGTAAAAATATATTGACATATAATTTAACAACCACTGCATTTGTCAGTTATATTAAGTAATCCAATTTATAACTGAATCGTCTCTCTCTCTATTTACAATAAAATCCTCCCCATTTGAAATCATTAAAAACATTTATTTTTATTTAATAATTTATTCTGTATTTATTGAATATATAACGTTTAAGAGCACTTTAAAGCTTATAACTATATATAAAAAATACTTTCTTACTGTTGTTATGCAATCACGCACATGCGACGCTCATAAACTATTCGCGACAAATTATTCGCTATTCGCTAAAAATCATTCGCAGCGAAAAATTCGCTGCATGAAAGACACCTTAAGAGATTAAAGCAATGCAAGCACAATGTGCACACTGTCATCCAGCATGTCGAATCCATGAATGTGCTATCTTTACATGTGTCTATAGTGCTTCAAGACAATTCAAGATTTTGCAGATTCAAACTGACGATCGTTTCATTGATTCAAAAAAATATATTAATATAAACAAGAAAAGCAATGAATCCAAAAAGATTAACTCATTAGGAAAGAAAAGAGATAGCTAAGGAAGGGTGCAAAATGAATAGTCCTCTAATATTTTATTTTAACCATGAATAAAGGAAAATAAAACAAAAAAAAGTTTTATCCTCTCGTCAATATAATATAAATCGCCAACGACATTTAAATTATCCAATGCACTGCGTGGATGTTGACCAGTGGGATTTGAACACTTATATATATATATATATGTTGAGCATGATAATATTTCGACAAAATTGAAGAAATTTTACTTATCATCAAAGGTACAAATGTTAATTATGGCAACGCCCAAGCAAAATTTTATTTAAGAAATGTTTTTGCCATTACCATAGCAACATTACGACAAAAAGTATCAGCAAATAAATTATACTATTATACTTTAAAGAACTGGAAAGGATACGGGCAGTAGGAGTCAAGCGCAGAAGACGTTACGCAAATAATATATTTATGAAGTGTGAAACTTTTTTATTTACTAAAACGCACTTACATGTTTCGGCTTACTTTTGAGCCCTCCTCAGAGACAACACAAACTAACATAAATAAACTGTGAATAACAAATTATCTTATCATGGTGAGCTTCTCTACCTCGAGAATTTAAATACCAGAATTAAACCCAAAAAGAGTGAAAGAAAAAGAAAAAAGAAAAATGAACGAAAATAAGGAAATAATGGAAATATCGAAATAGAGAATATGAAAAACTAATTTATCAAAAACCTTAAAATTATAATTAATTATTCCGAAAAATGAGAACCTTTACTTTGATCACAAATCACAAACTATATTGCAAACATTATTATGAATTATTCAAAAACCGATTCTCGATATTTTGGCCAGTCAGATATTGATGATAACGGAAGATGATAACTTACGCGCTTTATTAGTTAGTTCGAAAGAAAAAAGTATATAGCTAATTCCACATATAGAAGTTTGTTAAGTAATGATGGAAGCCTACGCTCTTCCGAAGATACATAAGCAGGACTGCCTCTTTCGTATAATAATTTCTTCGATAAATAGCCTTTTATATTCGTTAGTAGTGTTTTTTCATAACATTATCATAAAAACAATTCCTAAGGTAGATAGTCATATCGAAAATGGTTTTAAACTTGTTAAGGAACTTGATGGTAAACGTTTGCGTGATGAATTTCAGTTAATATCACTGAATGTTGTGAGCTGCTTTGTTTAACGTCCCTATGCGATGGACTATTAAAGACCATTGGCGATTTATTTCTAGAGATTGTTGTTTATCGGAGGAGGAATTCATCAAAGCGGTTCAGTTTGTTTTTAGATTTTATTTTCTTTGTTTTTGATAGTGTTATATAGAATTACGGGACTCCTATGGCCTCTCTGTTATTTCCCGTCATTGCGGATCTAGTTATGCGAAAGCTGAAGGTTAGAGCTTTGTTTTTCGCTTTCCGTTGCCCTTTTACTTAGGTTTGTTAACGACATATTATTGGCGGCACCTGCGTCTTTGATTAGTTCCATTCTTGATATTTTTAATTCTCAGCATCCTAGGCTTCAGTTCACTATGGAGGTAGAGGATGATATATTGAATTTTTTGGATGTTACAGTAATTAGGGATAATGAGTTAATAGAGTTCAATTGATATCACAAGCCGACTTTTTCGGCTAGATATTTGAATTTTTAGTCACAGCACTGTTTCTCAAAAAATAGATACAATCGCGGAATTAGTTGATAGGGTAGTTTTGCTTTCGAATCCTAAGTTTCACCTTGATAATTTGTGTTTTATTATTAAAGTATTGTTAGAGAGTGATTATCCATTAAACTTTATATTTGAGAATATTAACAACCGTTTGAAAAAAATTATTATGGCTAGAAATAGGAAGAGTAGTTGTTAATGATGATAGGATTGAAGCACTTTGTAGTTCACTGTTCCTTTCGTTCTTGGTATTACTGAGAAGTTTAGCAGATTGAATAGCGAGCGTATAAGAATATTGTTTTATAGTACTAATAAATTGTGAGAATTTATTAGGGTGTATAAAGACTCTTTACCGTGTGACAAGAAGTCGAATGTTGGTTAAGATCTCGTGTAAGAGTTGCGATCCAAGTTATGTGGGACAGACGTGTAGACAGCTGAAGTTAAGAATCACGGAGCATAAGAACTACATCAGATGGAACACTTCTACTCGTAATGTCATAACGGAGCATCGGTTACAAGAAGGCCATGATTTCGATTGGGACAACGTTACAATACGAGGAGCCTCACTACAGGAAAAGATTGATTTCGGAGATGATATTCATCAGGAGACAGACGCACGGATTCAACTTGCAGACGGATATGGAGGGGCTTCCCAAGGCCTATCTCCCGATCATAGACAAGCCTATAAAGGCTTGAGTTGTTGTCACGTCTAATCAATCGGTGTCGTTTATAGGCAGTAATGAGAATCTTTCTGGCGTGATTTTTGATTACTTTCCAATTTTCATTTTCATGGAATTGATTAGCGTTTTAATGTAAAATTTTTCATTTGTAAACTTGAATACTAGCTAAAACTAAAAGTGACTCACTATGTCTGACATTGACTGGTCAAAATATCGAGAACTAGTTTTTGAATAATTTATAGTAATGTTTGTGATATAGTTTTTGATTTGATCAGGATGAGCGTCCTTATTTTCGGGATAATTAATTATAATCTTAAGGTTTTTAATAGTTAGTTTTTCATATTCTCTATTTCGATATTTCCATTATTTCCTTATTTTCATTCATTTTTCTTTTTTCTTTTTCTTTTACTCTTTTTGGGTTTAATTCTGGTATTTAAATTCTTGAGATAGGAGAGCTCACCATATAGGATAATTTGTTTTGTTCACAGTTTATTTATGTTAGTTTATGTTGTCTCTGAGGAGGACTCAGAAGTGAGCCGAAACATGTAAGAGCGTTTTAGTGAATAAAGAAGTTTCACACTTCATAGATATAC
>NW_017305977.1:615788-634643 GCF_001594115.1 Trachymyrmex septentrionalis | reverse complement strand
ATATATATATATATATATATATATCTATGTAATCATCTTATAATATTATACAATATATGTATAAAACTACAAAAATATTTACAAAACATTTTGATAAATATTTTGTAAATATTTTGTGAATACTGTATAAATATTGTATTCTGCCTGGGAAATAATATTAAATAATAATGAATATTAATTCTTTATTTTTTATTAATAAATATTTGTTTGAACTTTATCTCAGTAGCAGTGGATTTATGGATATAGATCTATATAAATTTTTTTTATATTTTTATGCGGAGATCCCGTTTTCAAAATTTGTCCCCATTATTTTAGTTATAATATTTTAGAGTTCACGTACCTTGTACATAAACTCTAAAATATCTTAACATTTCTCATTATACAATTGTTAAAATTTTTTAAATTTAGAAAAGTTTAAGATACTTTTTAGGCAATTTTTATAATTTAAAATAGAAAAAATTGTTTAAATAGTATGAGTTTTTTTCCGCTAAGGCGATTTTTAGTTGAGTAAAAAATTTTAAGTATTATTTTCAGATAATTTTATACAGCACAAAACTGTAACATTTGTTACTGTAATATTGCTGAAATGTTGCTATGTTGCTGTAGTATTGCTAGAATGATTTATGATCTATGGAACAGCAAATAAAGAAGGTTTTGGATTTTCAGGAGGATGGCAAGTAAGAAATGGCGGTAATCACGCAGAGATAACACGTTGTGATTATATAAAACAAACTTTCTGTGAGGATGTTCCGGATTATCCTCAAGAATTTGTAAATCAGATGCTCGCCAAGAATTCCAGCTTATTACATTATGCGTACGAGGATGTTGTTAGTAAATTATAATTACAACATGATATTTCTTCTCGCAGCTAACAGAAAGTTAATCTAGAATTTTCTATTTTATGAATAGATTACTCTGTCACCGCGATTAAATAACGAAGAGGAACCACTTTGCCTGTCTACGGTAAAATCATCTTTAAATTATGATCTCTTCTAAAGGTGAACCTATTCACGATCAGTAATACTGATCAGTAATAATGAATTAGTAATACTCACATTAAAACAGTATGCATTTATATTTTTAGTATTTTTACGATCTTACACGATCAGTATTATTGACAATATATTTTACTTTAATTTTACGTATAATACATTTTTTATTACAAATAGACAAAACATGCTCGCGCTATTTATTTAATTTCAGTTGCTTTCCATTTACACGTAAGTGAAACTGAGTCTGAAGTGAGCTGAGTATTTCATATTCAGAGTAATGATGTAGTTACCATATTTCCCATACAGAAAGATTGCCAAATGATTGCAGATATATCTCATTGCAATGTTGTAATATTGAAAATAGATTGCGTAACGTATTTGCAATATTGTTCCAATGTCACAGCATCATAAAAATATCCGCCATCAGCAAGATTGCGCTGTAATATCATAGCAATGTTGCAGAGCGCAATGTAATTGCAATTATTATTAAAAATAATTTTTTTATTATTACTGAATGTAATTTGAAATACAATTTGTGTGATATAAATAAAAAATACAGAAAAACAACTAATTAATATATATATTATATTATAATTATAATTATACTTTATACTTAATTACAAATTTTATATGCAGATATACAATCTCAGAAAGGTTTCCGAGCACGCATTTTAAAACGCAAATAGGGCTTTAAATCTGTGTTTTAATCTTTTGTCTACGATATTTTGTTAGGAAATTACATAAAATAGAAAAATGATATCTTTGTAACATTTTTATCTTATTTTAAGACATAAATATCGCAAAAATATTATTTTTCAATTTTTTGTATAATTTAGGAACAAAATATTGTAGACAAAAGATTCAAATGCAGATTTAAAGCCTTATTTTTAAGCTTTAAAATGCGTAGTTGAAAATCTCTCCGAGATTTTTTGTCGTCGAGATATTTAACTTTTCGTAAAATCTGATAAAATTGTAAGTGCCTCACTGCGCCTTACACTTTTGGCTAAGATTGTAGATCTATTTTGATATTATTATATCTCTGTAGATCTCTGTAGATTTTTTACCAGATTACATTTGTATGTTCTTTGATATTATTATATCTCTGTAAATTTAATATTTATTACAGTTTTATTGTATAAAGTTAAATATCCATATATATCAATATACGAGGGTGGTCCCAGAAGTACTCGACCTAACAAAGAAAACACAAAAAATTTGGGAAAAAATATCTTTATTTCTCAACATAGTCTCCTTTTAGCTCGATACACTTTTCCCAGCGATGTTCAATAGCTTCGATGGCCTGTTTATAGTAAGAACCGTTGAACTCCTCAAAATAGCCATTAACCGCAGACTCCACCTCTTCATTGTTGGTAAATCTTCTACCACCGAGCCATTTTTTCAAGTTTGGAAAGAGAAAATAATCCGAGGGGGCTAAATCTGGCGAATAGGGTGCGTGGGGAAGCAATTCGAACTTTTGTTCGATTTGCTTTTGTTCGATTGTGAGCAGGCGCGGCACCCACCTTGCGCACAGCTTTCTCATCTCCAAATTTTCAGCCAATATACGATGTACAGCACTTTTTGAAATGTTTACCATGTCTGCTAGCTCGCGCACTTTCAATCGACGGTCACCCAATACCATTTTGTGGATTTTCTTCACCATTTCTGGAATGGCCACCTCACTTGGTCGACCACTGCGATGTTCGTCTTCGCAGCTCGTACGGCCTCGTTTAAACTCTGCCACCCAATATTTTACTGTTGTAAACGAAGGAGCAGACTCCTCCAGAGTAGAATCCAGCTCGGCTTTGATATTGGTTGGGCTAAGACCTTTCAAATGAAAGTATTGTATCACATAACGATGACCAATTTTTTCCATCTTTGTAAATTTACCGAGATCGTCTACTATTGATGGCTGCCAAACAAATACTGAACAACGTAGCGTCTTCAAACTTCATAGTTAAGCTTTAGAAAGTTGGTGCTTTCCCCTACAGTGATTTTTTGTATACAACAACCACCATTTGTACTTGTCGGGTACTTCTGGGACCACTCTCGTATTCTCGTAGATCTACAATAAGCTTTCTATATATTCAATATAACATTTTATTTACATCGCAGATTATCTATTTAGATCTTAATAGGTATAACATCAATCATGCGAGGCCAAGCTAGATTTCTGAAAATCTGATTATATCTAAAAACTAAATCTCATCAGATACAATTTGATCTAATTTGATCTAATTTGATCTACATATATATAATGAAATCTTCTTCATTTTTTCCCGTGTACCCATCATGAGATAGATAGCATAGTGTGCTTTTTTTATAGTGGTTTTCCCAGTAGACCTATTCTACTCTCATTTTTTTATGAACGAATTATTTCAAATACCATCCTTCCTCCATGGAATACTTTGGCACATGTCATTTAAAAAATGTGTTTATAAGAATATATTATTATTATCACATAAAAATATATTTGCGCGAGTAATATTTAAAAAATGCTTACTAAAATATTGAAAAAATTGACAATATACAACATCTTTTTCCTCAATATGTCATTAATTTAACTAAAATAATGTAGTTAAATAATTTAACTCCAGAAGATGTTTTAATTTGACTCTAATTTAATTTATTAGTTACATACGTTAATATGAACGTTGTTTATATTGAAATTAACTACAGAAATAAATTGATTAAAATTTTGATACACATGGAAGTAAAAAGATAATAAAATGTTATTTAACTCAAAGAACAGGATGGTCACTGCTCTTTTGACATCTAACAGTGATGAGTTATGGTATTATTCGCTATATATTTCCTGTAATGTAATAAATAAATAAGCATAGTTTTGTTATAAAAGGCAATGAATATATTTATTATAAATTTTAAAACTACTTGTAAATCTCGTTATTAATACTAACATAATTATTATAATACATGACGAAATGTTCGGTTTCAAAGCGCTGTTGCCCGTATGAAGATCCAGACTAATGAGTCTAGTAGTGTGGGACAAAACGTCGCGGCCGACCAAAAGCTTCGAGTCAAGCCTCCTTAGTGGACATGAATATCATTTCCATACGGACATCCACATTACAATACAATAAGCGTCGCTCCTTAGCATTAGTCATTTCGTCAACGACATTTGTATTGTGTAAACATGAAATATTCTTTAATCTCTCTTACAGTTTGTGATCGAGTACTCGATATTCAAAATGTTTTAACCAGTGACAGTGTGTGCAATAAACATTGCATTAAACAGAGTGTCGAAATTACATATTACCGCAACCACATTGATGGTTTCTTCGCGGATGGATTGAACTACAATTAGATTTGTGTTAGACTAGTATATTTGTGTAAAGCGAGATATACTAATATTGATGACTAATCTTGAATGCCGAGAACAGAAAAAATGACGTCTAACCGCGATGTTACGAAGGCACGTCAATAAGTTTTTAGAAAAAACATAGTAAAACATTTTTTTTGATCGATTCATTTTTATCTTTCAATATAGTCTCCTTTTAGCTCGATACACATGATCCAATGGTTCTCCAACTTTTTCAAGCCGTCCGAATAATATGATTTGTCCACCCTTTCAAAATAAGCCTCTGTTTCAGCGATGAGCTGCTCTCTGGTAGTGAATCTCTTTCCTCTGAACTATTTCTTCAGGTTTGGAAACAGGAAATAGTCGCAGAGGATTAAATCTGGCGAAAAGGCTGGATAGGGAAGCAATTCGTAGCGGAATTCGTTGAATTTGGCCATCGGTGCCGGGCACGTGTGAACCCGTGCATTGTCTTGATGGAAGAGCACTTTCTTCTTCGCCAAATGGGGACGTTTTTTCTTTAAAATGTTGTTGAAACGGTCCAATAAGGCTGCGTAGTAATCGCCATTTGCTTCGACGGAAAGTAATCGATATGAACTATACCGCGTGCATCCCAAAAAACTGTGGCCATTATCTTTCCGGCCGACTTCACGGTCTTCGCCTTCTTCGGAGCTGGTTCACCCAGTAAAGTCCATTGTTTTAACTGTTCCTTCGTCTCGGGTGTGAAGTAATGGATCCATGTTTCGTCCACAGTAATGAATCGACGCAGAAATTCATCTAGATTACGTTGAAATATTTCCAAATATTGTTTTAAAATTGTCACACGGTCGCGCTTATGGTCCACGTGAGCAAACGCGGCATCCATCTTGCCGATAGCTTTTTCATACCCAATTGTTCGTGCAAAATTGAAATCACTATACTATGTGATATGTCTGTGGCCTCAACAAGCTCGCGCACTTTCACTCGTCGATCAATCAAAACAATATCGTGGACTTTATCGATGATTTTTGGCGTAACAGCCTCAATTGGACATCTCGAACGAGGTGCATCACATGTGGATGTACGATCACGTTTAAATTCATTCACCCAGTTGTATACAGTCGCAAACGTTGGTGCAAAAGTGCTATGAATATTATCCAACTCGGCTTTGATTTCTTTTGGTGTTAAACCTTTCATATGTAGATGTTTAATTGCTGCACAAAACTCGTTTTTTTCCATTTTCCAAAAAATACAAAGGTTGTTCGCTTTAATCGTTTACAGAAATGAAACCACGCGATGAATTCCGCTCAAAATTTAACAGTAATCAGCTGAAAGATGCTACTTGTCAAAAAGTAATGTGACGACACTGGCGAGTGCCCTCAGATTTTCTAGAAACTTATTGACTTGCCCTCGTAATTTGTCTTTTTTCCAATATTATTCTTTTGAGAAGACGAAAATGAGAAGGAGATTGTATAGTTTTCAATTTTACAATATTTTGGTAAACATTTTTTAAATATTTTTTGCGTAAATATATTTTTATGTCATAATAATAATATATCCTTTTTAGACATATTTTTAAAATAACATATCCCAAAATAAGAAGAAAGGACGGCATTTGGAATTAGCTGTATTTGTCAATAATATTTTTTTTTTAAACATAATTATTTTTCAAAATTTTCGAAAAAAATTGTTAAATAATTATTCTAAAAAAATATCATTGGCGTGAATAAATAGAGGTAACTTTATTGTAAAACTTTTGTACTTAAGATATAAAACATTTTTTTATATCTTAAATAGTTTTCGAGATATAGCGAAGAAAGCTGAAAATCGCTTTACACATGAGGTTCTTCAAACTCTACGTTGACAATAACTTTCAGAACTTTAAAAAAAAATGATTATTTTGAAAAATATTTATGATAGAAGTAATTTCATTATAAAACTACTTGTAAGTAGATTTCTGTCACAAGAAAATGATAAAATATTATTTCCACACTACCTATTATGAAGATATATAACATGATGCGCTTTTTTTTATAATAATTTCCTCACGTAAGGAATGATTTGATCACTTCAAACCGTTTTTCTGCCTCAATTGGTATTTTATAAATTCGTCTCTTTATGTGAGTTACGAGTTCACAAAGTTTCATTAAAATCAGAATTTGTCACCTCGCGAGATTTCCTTGTAAGCATACCAGAACCTTACATTCTCCCATTTTCCTATTTGCACATGCTAGACGATAGACAATTTTTTTGCTTTATAAGTACTTTTTATATTATGCTTTTTAATTATTTTTTTCGCCAATTGGGATTGACCGCATAAGCGCAAATAGTGTTAACCAATTTAAAGTGTTCAAAAATCGGCTCGTATTATTGAAAGAATAGTGCTCCTTTTGACAATTTTTACATGTCACCGATTGTGAATTGCACTCAGCTTCTGTATGATTTTCTCCACACTTTGTATACGTTAATTTCCCTTTACAAACTCTACCGTTATGTCCTCAGCTTGAACAAATCTGAAATTTTCTCACATTATTTATAAAGGGCAAAACTTTAGTTTTGACCTTCCATATGTATATCACCTCCGGGAGATACCTGGAATTCAATACAATTTTTATAAACCTTGAATCTTCAAGTTTTTGGGTTATTTTTGACATAAATTTAATATTATAATATATTAACATAAATATCTCTGAATGTTTATCAGTTCATAAGTATTATGTTCCCATGTAATATCTTTCATAATATCATCAATTGACAGTCTTTGGTCAACATCCCTAATAATCTCTGAACGATATAGTTTATAATTAGAAATATATATGATTCAATTTTTAGGGAATTTGTGTTAGTTAAAAAAATATTTGCTTCTTGATATATTTTAAAAATTATACCTATATCGTTAGAATTTGTTTTGTTTATTTTTAGTACGTCCCCAAACTTCTTGCCCTTCAATTTAGAAAATATCAATTTACCGATAGTCATAGGGTAAAGATTGCTTATGTGAATGATAATTGATATGTTGAATTTCTCCTATCTCATCCTCCACTGATTCGATTATTATTAGAAATGGGACGACAGATCTTTTGTTATATCAATTATTTAATTGAGAGTCTAGATACTCCCTTCTACTAACCAAAGTCCTTTTATCCTCACCCTCTTTTTCTGAAGGTGAGATTGGCGGATTTATATTAATTCAATTTTATTGAATATATGTATATTAAGACAGTAGTTCAACATCTTAATACTGTGACCGCGAAGGCGCTGTGTTCAATGAGTGTAGTATTTATACGTTCGGTCATGTTTCAATCATATGTTTATATATTAATAAGATTTACGTAGATTCTATGTTCATAATATCATTCAAATCTGGATCCGATATTTAAATACAAGGTCTCTCAGGTTTATTTGTTTTCGATTTCTTAGATAAAGGAGATACAGGAGAAGTGGAACTCTTATTTTTATACAAAATATAAATAGTAAAGAGCATACAGCCACAACAATAGATGTAAAAATGAGTCATATATTTAAAAAATTTCACAAAAAATGAATAAGTAGATGTTTCGGTCAAGATTTGACCATCATCAGTACATAAAAGATGACAATTAATAAAATATTACACACAAGAAAATTCGCAGTAGTCGGACGATGTTACAATAAAATAAAATTATTGAAAAGAATAGTAGTCGGAAGATGTTATAATTAAATAAGATTATTGAAAAGAATACATAAAATTACAAGCGCAAAGTTCGCAAAATTAAAACAAGGTGAAATAGTGTTTTTCTCTTCGCTTGTTGAACAGCTTGAAAATAAGTCAAGATAAATGAGAGAAATTTTAATATTATGATATATACAAAGCTCTGTTACAACATGTGAAATCAAATTTGCTTGTAAGAAATTTGAATTTTACAGACGTTCTTCTGAGGTAAGGAATAGTAAAAAATTTTTTTACCTAGCCTACGAATTCTGGAAGATATTTAAACTTTTTTTCGAATCATCCTGTAGAACATAAAAAGGGAGTTGTTATTGGGCTTTCGGACAGAATTTTATTTCTTTCTCATCCAAAATTCTATGAAAATAATATAAATTCTCTAATTAAAACTCGACAACAGAATGGATATCCTGCAAAATTTTTTCACAACAATTAATAACAGAATAAAAACCTTATCTTTGAAGAAAAATTTTGAAATGATTGGAGAACATGTTATTGTTTCTAACTCGGATTCCTTAAACTTTAATAAGAAAAAATTTTTTACTATTCCTTACCTCAGAAGAACGTCTGTAAAATTCAAATTTCTTACAAGCAAATTTGATTTCAATATAACTTATAAACCAATGAATAGTATGAGCACTTTCATAAAAACTGGTAAAGACAGAATTAAAAAAGAAGACCTTTCGAATATTGTCTACAAAGTAAATTGTCAAGATTGCAATTATTCTTATGTTGGTCAAAAAGAAAGTTAAAGACACGACTCAAGGAACATATTAAAGATTTTAATAAACCAACTATCTCCTTATCTGTGTTATCTCTTATCATAAATTAGAAAGTGATCATACGATTGATTGGAAAAATCCTTGTATTCTGAATGCTGAATTCTTATTATAAAAGGATGGTTTCCGAGATGATACATATAAAAAAACAAGAAAACGGCCTTAATAAGCAAAGTGATACAGAACGGTTTCCCGAAATTTATCTCCCTCTTATTGATAATTAGTTCCTCTTCCTACTCATAGTGTTTCCCCCCCAATTCGCATTTCCTCTCCTTTCTTCACATGATATATATATTTGGTTCTTGGTGATCTGTATTAGCGAGCGCACTAACAATCGATATACAATGTACGTCTTATACATCTGCGTACTACTTAACTCTGTATATTCTGATGGTCATATTTGTACGGACACGCTTGTTTAAATTATTTACACTTGTTTTTTGAACTTTTTCAAGAAATATAAATACATTTGACTCAATTTGTTCAATCGTATGTGAATAATGTCAAGTTCTACATCAAGACTCACCCGAACTGTGATTATGCAAACATTTCCGTTAACTATTATTGTACTGCGTTTTTTTTTTTGATATGTTAATATCTGAAGAGGGCTCAATTCGGTAGCCAAAACTTGGAACTTTTAATTTTAATTTTGTTTTATGTAATTTTACCTCGTGTTAATTGGAATATATTCTTCGTTTAATTTTAAAGAATTGTGTCGACTCTTACTTTGCCCTTGATTTATTGTTATTTATTTTGTACAATGAGAGTTCTTCAATTTTGTTAAATATAATGTATATAGTCTTCCGTTTCGTAAGAGCCTTCATAATTGTCGGAATTAAATAGTACACTATCACATAAGTTTGTTACTTGTTCTGTTATCTTATTTGTGAGTTTTGTGCCATTAGATACGTGGTAAGTCTTGTTCATCACAATCTTAAATTAATTTCCATGAATTGTTATGAATTTGGAAGTGCTTGATACTGGTATAATTTAAAAAAATTTTTAAATAAATTCTTTTTTGTTTCTTTAATAGAACTGGGAAATTCCGTATTTTTACACGAATTTTGCACTTCGCTCTTTGAGATAGCGGGAATTGTAACAGAGCTTTGTGTATCATAATATTAAAATTTCTCTCATTTATCTTGACTTATTTTCAAGCTGTTCAACAAGCGAAGAGAAAAACACTATTTCACCTTGTTTTAATTTTGCGAACTTTGCGCTTGTAATTTTATGTATTCTTTTCAATAATCTTATTTAATTATAACATCTTCCGACTACTATTCTTTTCAATAATTTTATTTTATTGTAACATCGTCCGACTACTGCGAATTTTCTTGTGTGTAATATTTTATTAATTGTCATCTTTTATGTACTGATGATGGTCAAATCTTGACCGAAACATCTACTTATTCATTTTTTGTGAAATTTTTTAAATATATGACTCATTTTTACATCTATTGTTGTGGCTGTATGCTCTTTACTATTTATATTTTGTATAAAAATAAGAGTTCCACTTCTCCTGTATCTCCTTTATCTAAGAAATCGAAAACAAATAAACCTGAGAGACCTTGTATTTAAATATCGGATCCAGATTTGAATGATATTATGAACATAGAATCTACGTAAATCTTATTAATATATAAACATATGATTGAAACATGACCGAACGTATAAATACTACACTCATTGAACACAGCGCCTTCGCGGTCACAGTATTAAGATGTTGAACTACTGTCTTAATATACATATATTCAATAAAATTGAATTAATATAAATCCGCCAATCTCACCTTCAGAAAAAGAGGGTGAGGATAAAAGGACTTTGGTTAGTAGAAGGGAGTATCTAGACTCTCAATTAAATAATTGATATAACAAAAGATCTGTCGTCCCATTTCTAATAATAATCGAATCAGTGGAGGATGAGATAGGAGAAATTCAACATATCAATTATCATTCACATAAGCAATCTTTACCCTATGACTATCGGTAAATTGATATTTTCTAAATTGAAGGGCAAGAAGTTTGGGGACGTACTAAAAATAAACAAAACAAATTCTAACGATATAGGTATAATTTTTAAAATATATCAAGAAGCAAATATTTTTTTAACTAACACAAATTCCCTAAAAATTGAATCATATATATTTCTAATTATAAACTATATCGTTCAGAGATTATTAGGGATGTTGACCAAAGACTGTCAATTGATGATATTATGAAAGATATTACATGGGAACATAATACTTATGAACTGATAAACATTCAGAGATATTTATGTTAATATATTATAATATTAAATTTATGTCAAAAATAACCCAAAAACTTGAAGATTCAAGGTTTATAAAAATTGTATTGAATTCCAGGTATCTCCCGGAGGTGATATACATATGGAAGGTCAAAACTAAAGTTTTGCCCTTTATAAATAATGTGAGAAAATTTCAGATTTGTTCAAGCTGAGGACATAACGGTAGAGTTTGTAAAGGGAAATTAACGTATACAAAGTGTGGAGAAAATCATACAGAAGCTGAGTGCAATTCACAATCGGTGACATGTAAAAATTGTCAAAAGGAGCACTATTCTTTCAATAATACGAGCCGATTTTTGAACACTTTAAATTGGTTAACACTATTTGCGCTTATGCGGTCAATCCCAATTGGCGAAAAAAATAATTAAAAAGCATAATATAAAAAGTACTTATAAAGCAAAAAAATTGTCTATCGTCTAGCATGTGCAAATAGGAAAATGGGAGAAAGTAAGGTTCTGGTTCTCTTTTTCTTTTAAACAGTACATATTAACTTATAAAAGTGAATAATATCTCGAGAATTTATATTTTAATAAAGAAATTATAAGAAGATAAAAAAATGAATATTTACCTTATATCACAAGAATTAATATATGGGACTTCTCTTTTGAAAGAGATGTTCGTCAATAATAGATATTAATGAAACCGTCACAAAATACATAAACTCTTCAAGAACGTAATCACTACTGTATATTATACACAAAGGTAATTTGAACAACTCATATATAATATTTACTGAATAATATTTACTTTTTAAAAATAAGGTTTTTTTAAAAAATATTTTCTCTGTACGAATTTTTGCTCTCACTGTATGTAGTAATATCTTACATTTCATATTGAATTTACATAAGACTCTCATATTTAATATATTGAAAAGAAATAGATATCTGTCTTTGCAAACATAAATTCTGTTCAAAAAAAGAATTGACTCTGCATATGTTTTGAGTTCAAGATACGATACTTTGGTACCACACATTTAAAGCTATGTGATTATCAGAAAAAAATTACATTCTTGACTTTCCCCTGCTCGAATCAAATCGTAATGATTTCTTCTATATATCTTGATCATATAGTTTTTTTCTAAATACAACTATACATAGTCTTGAATCATATAAACTATAACCAAAGATCTTAGATTTAAAGAAAGGAAAAAAAATTTTAAGCATTAAAATAACATCAGTCTGTTACCCAAAAAACTCACCGGATCTTATTCATCGACTTTCTTTTCTAGTTCAGATTGATATCCCACAAGACTTCCTTTCCGTGGTTCAGTTTAATATACAGTAGCCCGCAGTACACTGATAGTTTTTTTTTTTTTAGGCAACCTTGATCTTGTTTTCCTCGTTCAGCATATACGGATTTCATTTGATAACACAAGCCCTTAAAAAAAATATCCTGTGTTGGGGTAGAGACCTAGCTATTCTTATGTATTTTGAGTTGCTGAATACGAATCTGACATAAAAATAGGACTATCCAAGGCAAATTTAAAGCGAAAAAATCGGTCAAAAATAAGAAAAATGAGTCATTTTTTCACTCTAGATTGAAAATTTACTCTGGATGGTTCTATTCAGCGACTCAAAATACATAAGAATAGCTAGGTCTCCACCCCAGCACAAGGTACATTTTTTTGTGGGTTTCAGTGTAACTATTAACACCATCCAACTATAGCGTTTTTAATGATTTGTTCCGTCCAGCTGTTACATAAACCGACCTATAAAACTCAAGGCGTTGAGATGTGCTCTCTTAGATAGCTCAGAACAGAATCTATCTTAGATTCTTTTTCTGTAGAAAGAAAAACATAAAATATGTTAAACAAGGAAAGATTTAGTACTAACTTCACGATACGAAACAGATCGGTATTCATAGTCGATCCTTACATTTAAGACTGTCTTAAGTACAATCTTAAAATGTCATAAATCAATCCTAGGACTGTATTAGAATCTTAGGACATTATTTAAAATAGTTTTAAAATAAGAATAGACTATGAATACCGCCATGTTTCGCGTTTCATAATTGGTAGCCCTTGCACCCTATTGACGACGCGGAGCAAAAATAGGCGTGGTTAGACCAAACTGCACACATGTAATCTTTCCACTATGGAACAATGACATTTTTCATTTTCTCTTTAATGGAAAAAGGTGGTGGGATGCATCTGCAAATCACTTTCTTCTGTTGGAGAGAAAGAACAAAGAACGCCATTGTTTCCTCTTTCTTACATGTACTAGTCGATAAAATCTTTTGTTGATACTCGTTATGCTTGGTTTATCTTATCTGTACTATGTCTATGACAGTAGCATATGACTTTTTAATTTTTTAGGACTACCGCAGACAAAATTTTTGCAAGAGCTATCGCAGATAAAATTTCATAACAGTAAGCATAGCCGCATAAACGTATTCATGAAAAAAATTGTCCAATCACATTTCTCCTATAAAGACGCACGTAAAATGTGATTGGATAATTTTCTTTATGCGTTTAGGCGGCTATGTAAGTTTGTATGGATATACTCTAAGGGCTACCACACACAAAATGAAATAAAGTGCATAAGCATAGCATAAGATCGCTGGACTAATGATAATCCGACAAAAAGACGCCATATTGATTTGCATAAGATGTTCATTGGTCCAATGTGCTATGCTTATGCAGCTTATGTAATTTTGTGTGTGATGGCTCTAATCATAAGACGTGAACTTAAGCCGATGAGCGAGTCAGAATATTACTTTAGATCTACGCAATCCAGCGGAAATAGAAATAACAGTAAATCCATAAAGCAAATTTCAACCGGTTGAAAGAATCCCGAATAAAATCGTAGGATTTTGGATGATGAAATAAGCTAAAGCTTTAGTATGTTATAGTTCTTGGCTTATAGATCAAAAGTGTCCATAAGAGGAGTACCCCATTTGAGCACCGTCCCAATTGACCACGTTGCGATTGACCATGTTGCAATTGGTTACATTGCAAATGGCTACGTTGCAATTGACCACGTGTTGCAAATAACCACATTGCGATTGTGATCACAAGTTGCAAATGATCATGTTGCGATTGACCACGAATTGCAGCGTGAAAACGCTAGCTACAGTTGAGCGGCTATCCCCATTTTGTGGTACGTTTCTTTTATAAAAAAAGCCGTCGACGCCAGCCTCTAAAGTCCCGCTACTTTTTTATGGAGCAACAAATCGCTAGCCGCTGGATCAAAATAATCGTTAATATAAAATTGTTTTTTTTATACATTTAATTCCTGTTTGAAAACTGATAATTAAGAATGAGTTTCAAAGTGTATTTAAACTGCTCAAATAGTATTTTGTCAGCAATATTGTGAAATAGATTGCTGTCGGTAATAGTCAAAAAGATTAGTTTCGTCCGATTCTATGGAAATATGTCTACGAAATACGTCTGCGTCATCTGCTAACTATTTTTCGCTATAGTTGAGCTTTTCCGAACTTCAAGCGGTTAAACGACGGCTTGTAGAGGATCATGCAGAGTGGGGAAAGCCGCTAGCGTTTTGACGCTGTGTGAAATTACACTTTTACGGATAAGTTTACTGCTATTTCTATGTCCGTCAGATTACGTAGATCTAAAGCAATATCCTAATTGGATCATCGGCTTAAACTTTACGTTTTATTAATAACCATAAGACGTAAACTTAAGCCGATCATGAGTCAATCAGGATACTGCTTTAAATCTACATAATTTAACAGAAACAGAAATGGCAGTAAATTTATTTGTAAGACAAATTTTAACCGGTTGAAATTTGCTTTATGGATAAGATTACTACTATTACAATGATGTATTAATATTATGTTAGTTTTCATTTTGTTAGTTTTGTGTTTGTTGGCATTGAGTGATACTATATATGTAAATAATGTTAAGTTTAAAAAACATTTATAAACATTAATAAAAACCACTTAAAATTACAGGAGCGATTAATTCGTCCAAAAACGGCTATAAATATGAAAAATCAGTGGATGTACATTGTTCAGGCAGACGAAAATTTTTTTCAAAGTATACGCATCGAAATTTGTAAGTAAGTATAGAAAAAAAGACGCTTTAAATATTAAAATGTCACAGTCCTTTAATATTTATATGTAATATGAATAAAAAAATTACAGGATACATATAGTATATATAGATCATAAGACGAGAGTAAAATAGAATGTTACGAGAAATATTCGTAATGTATATTATTTTCAGAGAACAAGATGGTAAGTGCAGAATGATCGACGATTTTGCTGAAGGATACGTCACGATGTGCAAACAGAAGTATATTTATCGCGAGCTATTAGCCATTTCTGAGGATGGCGAGATTGTTCGCGATTATATCCGACTTCCTGCGAGCTGCTGTTGCCATGTTCAGTTCCAAGCATTGAAGAAAAAGCGAGAATAAGATCGTTTTCATAAGATATCTTCAGCCTTTACTTACACGAAAAATGTATAAGAATATATTTAAGAAAATATTTAAGCATATTTAAATGTTTGTAAGCGGTATTATTTGCATGGAAATAAATAGTTGGCCACCAGATTTCTTCGACATGCGTACTCGAAAAAAATGATAGCTTTTATTCGTACTAAGATCCTTGCAGGACGTTGTACGCTGAATAAGATATTTTGATGATCTGAAAAATGAAAATTAAAAAATGTAATAATCAAGATATAATTATTTTATACTTAATTAAAAACATTTTTAATGCAAATATTATTACAATATCCTGTTCACCTTCATAAATGAATCGTTGGACAAAGTAATCATGTATCCACTAGTTATCTTAATTGGTCTCTTAGATCGCGTAATTATTAATAAAAGAATCTTCATTAAATCAACAGGAAGCATCGGCCATTCCATCTCATAAATAGCATTTCCGATTTCAGTGCTCTACGTATTTAAAGAATAAACTGATTAAAAAGAAAGTTTACTAAATCGGCTTCAAATAAATTAATTATTCTTTGAAGAAAATAAGATTTTAAAAGTTAAAACATTTTTTAACGACCAACCTTCAATGTTACTTCGTTACCGAACCAGCAGTACAAATAAATCTGCATAAGCATACAACCAAGATACGACGAGCTCCATGCAAATTCAAGGCTCAGCAAATTCTTCGTCAACATTTTGTAGATGCTAAGACAGAGCACTGTCGAGCTTATGGTGAATTGTACGGAAATCATTAGCGTGAACACTGCATTAATGCGTTCAGCAAATCTATACCATTATGATTATTTCCTTTATATATATATTTTTTATATATATATTTATATATACATACATATGCATGTGTTTATATATATATATATATACATACGCAGAGGGTGTAATTAATAAGATAACAAATTTCGGGACCATATAGTCTTTACACTAAGCATGAAGAAAAGTTGATATGTAAGACAGATTCTATAACTAGACTGCTGACTCAATGATAGAAAAAGATAAACCTGATTTCGAGCTGTTATTGTTTCAATTCACATATGAGTAAGTATGCGTCCTGTTTGTGAGTATTGCCTGAATTTGTGTGAAAACACTAACATTATCTGTGTGATTTATACATGTGAGAGTGAACGCAAAATATGGCACTGTCCAGTGCTGTCATCAAACATGGAGGCAAAATAGGCAGTCTATTTATAGAAGTCTGTAATATGTATATACATAGGTTCGCAAATCTACTGTTACTGAAATATATAGCTCACAATCAATTGCATGATCTCCACGATTCCCCGATCTAAATCCTTTAAATTTTTATCAGTACAGATATAATAAAATTCTTAGTTTATGAAGTTCCAATCGCTAATAAAAATATGCTACGCCAACGCATCTTTAATGCTTATGACACCATTCGCAATTGCTCCGGGATCTTTGAAAAAGTGCGACAGTTCATGATCCGACATATCCAAGCGTATATTGAACCAAATGAGAGATACATTTGGAACATTTGTTGTTTAAAATTGAAAATAACTAATGCTAAATAATGATATATATATATATTATTTTTTTATTTTCCTCTACTAATAAACATTTTAGATGTATATCAATTACATTGAATCGAACATATGTTCATGTGAATTCTTTTTCATATATTGACGTGGGGAACTCGATCCCGAGTGCTTGTTACCTTTTAGTTACACGCTATATATCCCTATATATATGCAGGGTGATTCGAAACAACTTAGGTATCCCTAAAAAAACACATTCCTGTCCCAATTCTAAAATAATTTTTTCTTTACGAAAATTTTGTCTGAAGTTTAGTTTTCAAATTACAAGAAGAAATAGTTAGCGTATCACGGGTCGCGAGGAGATGGGCAGAAGCGACGCTCACGATTACGCGCCAGACGCATAAAAACCGAACGCATTCACATGTTTAGAAAAACATGTTCCTTCTTACTTTTCCTCTCTACCACATTATCTCTTTATCTTTCACATACTTTAAATAGTGGCGCTCATGATTAGAAGCGGGAACTAACGCGTAGAGACACGACATTGATCGGGGACGCATTTGCACGCTTATAAAAACATGTTCGTTCTCACATTTCCTTTCTATCTATCTCTTTATACATTATCCCTTTGTCTTTCACGTATTTTAAATACGCCAATTTCGTTAAAATTATAAATTAGAATGATGAAATTGAAATGAATATTGAATTCTTTGAGTTTTGGATAGTTTTTTAATTACACTGATAAAATATTGTTAGAGAAATGTTGTTAAAGAACGAAATTAGACAATAATTACGTTCGATAAGCATTATAAAACTATTATTGACATACAAATCATATAATTATTTTAGTATGTCGAATTCTAAGAGCGTTTCTTACAATTTGATGTACTGAAATACTTATTAGACTTAACCCTAACAGCACAAGACGTCCTCAGGATCATCCTGAATATGTCCCAGAATATCCTGAATATTCTAAGGACATTTATACCTCTACTGGATGTCCTGAGGTCATCCTTATTATTTTCAGCACACTCTCAGGACGTCCTTGGGATAGCTAGGTCGCTTGTGAGACAATCTCAGAAGATCGTTTGAATATCCTTCGGATAAAGTATGCTGTGTAGGAATTATTGTAGTGTATTCTGATTGCAGGTAATTAGAAATAATTTGTACATACATATATTTAATTTATATCTAAAAAATGATTTCTTTAATATTCGTACTTTGTGCTTTAATTACGGTTAATCTTATTGTCTATTAATAATTTTAATTTTTTATTTAATTTGTATTGTATACGAGTTTCTTTAACGGGTAAAATTTCATATATTGTACAATTCAATATTCTTTTTTTCTGTCTAACTGTTTCGCATATCATATACTTAATATAACATTCGTCATTTTTGAAATTCACACATAAATTGTTGAAAGTTTAAAATGCAATATCCAATTTTCGTATAATACATATTATTGAAATCTATTAGGCGTATAAATAAGTTTCCGCCGTTTGACAAACAATGGCACTATCAATATGTTATAGTTAAAATTGTCAGCTGTAAAACGTCATATCGTAAGGTTGGACATCTGGCAAGAATATAACCTTGAAATATTACCGATTTTGCATCACCATCTTATATCTTTTTTCATGCGAAAATGTCGAGTTTTGAGCCGAATAAGCATCATTTGCGGGAGCTTTTACTTCTTTAATTTGAAGAAATCTGCAGCTGAGGCGCATCGATTGCTTGTAGAAGCATATGGTGATGCTGCCTTAAGTGAGAGAAGTTGCCGTGAGTGGTTTCAAAAGTTTAAGAACGGTGAATTTCACGTCGAAGACAAAGAACGTAGCGGAAGGCCGAAAGTATACGAAGACGCGG
>NW_017305977.1:605365-615688 GCF_001594115.1 Trachymyrmex septentrionalis | reverse complement strand
GTTTTTGCACCGTGTAGTCACTGGTGATGAAAAATGGATCCACTACGATAACCCAAAGAAGAAGAAATCATGGGGACCACCTGGCCATGCTTCAACATCGACAGCCAAGCCGAACATTCATGGGAAAAAGCTCATGTTGTGTATTTGGTGGGATCAGCTAAGTGTCGTTTATTATGAGTTGCTCAAACCGAACGAAACCATTACCGAACACAATTGATGAGATTGAGCCGAGCTCAAGGAAAAACGCGCTCATTACTACTCCAGACACGACAAAGTTATTCTTCTGCATGATAATGCTCGCCCACATGTTGCGGCGCCGGTCAAAACCTACTTGGAAACACTCAATTGGGAAGTTTTACCCCACCCGCCGTATTCACCAGACATTGCTCCTTCTGATTACTGTTTATATCTGTTTCGATCGATGGCGCATGGCCTGTCTGAGCAACACTTCACATCATATGAAGATACCAAAAATTGGGTCGATTCGTGGATAGCTTCAAAAGATGAAGCGTTTTTCCGATGCGGTATCCGTATGCTGCCAGAAAGATGGGAAAAAGTAGTGGCTAGCGATGGACAATATTTCGAATAAAACATTAGGTACCGTTCTTTTACAATAAATGTCCAATTTTTGATAAAAAACGGCGGAAACTTATTTATACTCCTAATATTATTGCTGTAAATTAAACATGTGTTACAACATGATATATAGAGTGATCCAGATCTACCGTACGGGATGGCACATATATATTTCTCATGAAAAAGTGAGGCGAAAATGTTAATGGCAAAATGTTGTGGTATCAATAATTTTTGAACGGTCACCGTTTAAAAACTATTGATGCATCATTTTGCTATTGACATTTTCGATACTTTTTCATGAAGAATATATATATGTCGTTCCGTGCGATTGATCTGGTTCACTCTGTATATATGTTTTGTATAAGATTTAATAAGTATATACGAGTATGTATATTACAAAATTATATATAATTTAATATTTACATTAATTAAATAATCAGTTTTAAATATTTCAATGGAATGTACGTATCCCTTTTTTTGATACTAATTTGTGCTAACAACAAAACACATTAAATACATTTATATATACATAAATTAAGTTAGTTTTATCGTCTAAAAATTAAGAGTGTAGTATAAGAAATTTAAAGGAAATAAGCACAACAGAGAGAAGCTATCAACGTCAGGGTTATATGAATTTGAATAGCGAGGAAATATGGATAATAGTAGTAAACGTTTGCAAGAATTTCAGAAAAATTTGAAACGCCATATTGTATATTTGAGGTTAGTAGCAATAAAGATACTGTGACCTATACATTCATATAGATTTGAAAGAATGCCTATGTATGTGGAAGTCTGTGTAGAGTTTATGTTAAGCAAGAATTTATGTTTTATGTTAAGTAAGGTAGATAGAGAATTTCGGTTGTTACTGCAGCTTAAAAAAATATATCCTACTTTCTTAAGAAAGCTCTTATGAAAGCTACATTGAAAGTATGTAAACAGTATAACCTAAAAATATTTCTTACACGCATTAACAATCATTATGTCGACTAATGACGCATATTATTAAATTATTGTAGTATAATATATTACAATATTTTTATTTCGTTGTATGAGGAAATCGGAATACACTTTTATGGTGCAATTTGGATAACGCAATTCAGTTCCCTAATATTTGTATCTTAGCTGTTTTAAGACACATTTCATTATTTCAGATGATGAAACATAAAAAAAAGGATGGTCGACTGAATTGGAACAAAGAGAGCATATGGTAAAACAAGCCGTTACAGCTATCTGATAGTGTAATATCTGTTTTAGGAGTTGCACAGCTATTTAACATTCCTTACACAAGTTTTTACAGACAAGTTCAATCTAAACAAAAACAAATGTGTGGTGAAATTAAAGTATCTAGCACTTCTATTAGGCGTCCCACTGTATTTAGTAACGTTTTAGAAAAAAATTTAGCATAAAGAGTTAAATATCTCGAAGCTAGAAGTTTTGACATAACTCCAAAGGAATTGTATATCGCACCATATTATTCTTACGCAATTAAATATGGTATCAAAACACCTTTTTCATGGTCTTAGAACGAAATAGCTGGTAATGATTGGTATTTAGTTTTTTTTAAGAGAAACAAGTTAAGCTTAAGAAAATCCAAAGCTCTCTCCAAAGTTAGAGCTGCTGGGGTTAACAAAGAAGCAGTGCATGCATATTTTAAAATATTGGGCCAAATGATGAATGAATTTAATCTCTTTAATCAATCAATTCATATATACAACATAGATGAAAGTGGTCTTTCCTTGAATAATAGATCGCCTAAGTTTATTGCAGAAAAAGGGAAAAAAGGGGTAAATAGCTTAACAATCGTCGAACGAAGAGAAAATATCACTGTGGTGACTTGTTGCAACGCCTCTGGTAACTTTATTCCTCCTTTAGTAATAGTTAAAGGAGTTTGTCGGCGTCTAGAATTGCAAACAAATCTTGCTATCGAAACAATTACTTGCATGAATGACAATTATATTAATGAAGGAATTTTTTTTTACTTTTTTTGAACATTATCAGAAAAATCGTATTCCAGGAAAAGTTCTATTGATTGTGGATGGTCACACTTTCCATTCTGCTCTTCCAGCTTTAGAGTTTTGCCAACAGCATGAAATCGAAATACTTTGCTTACCTCCTCATACAACACATATGTTACAACAACTTGATCGTTCCGTTTTCAAATCTAAGGCAAATTACCACGATGGATATATAAGAATTCCAGATTTTTTATTTCTAAGTTTGTTTCTTATTCACAAAGGCGTGAAATCGCACTGCATCAATTAGATTGGCTGTCAGTGGATTTTCTTATACCGGAATTTATCCTTACAGACAACAAGCTATTGAAGAATTTAGATTTGCATTTTCTGAGACATACAATGTTGCCACTGAAAACATCTCATCTCCTTCCCCAGATCCTAGCTCTCAACCTAATAATTCTCAGCTTCCTTTAATAGTTCGAGAACCTAACGCTGTTCTGCTTACAACAGCCCAACAAGTCCGAAAAGGTAGTAAAAAAAACTTCTGCTCGGATCAAGCCTAAACCTTGCCGTACAACTTTACTTAAAAATATCACCACTCTCAAGAAGAAATACCAATTTAAGTTAAGTAAATCTCAAACTTACTTAAGTAATCTCTCGCTTACGTACACTCGTGCCGTCGAGAGTTAGCGTAATTAATACGCACCGCGTAGAGCATATCGGGGCCTGTGTGAGACTCAAATAACGCACTTCGATTGAATACTGTCGCCGTGATCTTGTCAACGAATACGAACGAAAGTCGGAGATTAATTAAATATATTTGTTACTTTTATTATTACTAATTATTGTATGATTCATTGCCGTCGTCCATTCGTTTTTCCAAACGATCCTCTATCCTCGATCACGAACCGCCCCCTCTGCCATTCCCAAAGCTGAGGTACCGGTTATGAGTACCGTCGACGTTCGCAGTTCGGTGAAATGTCGCGAGGAAGGTATCCCGAATAATTTTGATAAAGAGTAGCATGCTCACTTATGCCTGACGCCTAACTATCGATTTCGAGATTTTGCGTTGCCTTTAGGAATAGCCGCGTGAAGATCCATTTTTGTCGCGTTTCTTTTGAAACCACACGCATCTGATTGTATAAGAAAGAGTATTGGCTGCGAACGCGCGACGAAGTTGCACCACGCTCGTTAGTGCGGTTACGTATAAATTACATATCCTTTTTCAATAAAAATAAACATTTCGGAAAAGTTATATAAATTATATTCCGATCTTAAAATTGCCCTGAAGCCTCTTTTCATTAGAACTGATAGAGTTCTTCGGTTCTGGTAAAACGTAGGGGTCGCTAATTTCAAATTCGAAAAATGAGAAGATTCAAAATAGTTGAATCAATATGGCGGACGGAAATGTTAAAAGTCTTCCGATTTTGTTGAAATATAGCGTCAGTTTATCGATTTCCTATATGCTCCCGAAGTTTAGCCATTTAAATATGGGACACCCTGAATATTTCTTTTCTTTTTTGCGAGCGAATAAATTCTTATCTTCACCTATATACGAAGCGATGATGATGAACGAGCTCGCGAATTAGTCGTTGTTCTCGCGCCTTGAAGTCTTCCTTCGAGATGCTGCATTTCTGGGCTTCTCGTAGCGAACTCGGCAACATACGAGCGCGATAGCAGAGTATATCTAGCTGGGCGCAGGTTTGAATCATAAAACCAGATATGAGAGTTTCGTGGGCGACGCTGGCGTTCGCACATATAATTAATCCGATAGTTTGATGTAATATAGTAGCCCAGAAAGCGGTCGTTGACGAGATATCATAGGGCACCCAGTCGGACAACGGCAAGGTTCGAGTGCTAATAAAGTACCGGAATTGAGCGACCGTGGCGAAAAAGACGGCTGACTCATTCAGTATTTCGCAGCATATGGTGATTATTCTGGAGAAACATTGAAGAAATATTGCAAAAATATTGGGAAAATATTTAAAAAATGTGAATGATGCGTATTTTATAAATAGACTCTCTCTCTAATATACAAATATTGTTTTCAAATCTATTAAACAATATATATCAAGATCATTGACTTTCGAAGACATTATGATCTTACGTGAACATTTACCTAAAACAAAAAACAGAGAAATGTACAGTTTACTTAAAATAAAAATCTTTTATAATTTATAGTATTGATAATACACGTCTCTCTCTCTCTCTCTCTCTCTCTCTCCTCCCCCTCCCCCTCCCCTCCCCCCTCTCTCTTTCATTTATCAATCCTTCAATCATCTTATCTTCTTTTGTAAATCATGTTTAGTTAATCGGTCACAACAATTTAAATTTTTAGAATATTCTCACACATATACAAATAGTATATTGATCAGTCGTGTTCAAGCTGATCAAAGCTGCTAGCTTGTTCGCCGAAATGTTGAGTATAATTGATTGGATTTATAAATAAGAACTTTTTATTTAGCGATTTTTGCTGAGAACACTGATGTGCATTTGTGCATATTAAAACCATTGTACATTGTAAAATGTTGACCTTTTAAATTTATCTATTATTTTGTAGTACGTCTCTCGCGATATTCGGAAATGACCTTGAAATTGTAAATAAACATTTCCTGTGTGTAACAAATCACACTACTATTGTGACGTGACAATAGTAGTGTGATTGAATCTCATCATTCGTCACAAAGATCACCCGACCTGACCAAAATAGCGCGGCATTTTTGTCCTGTGTCCTCCCGACGCGAAGGGCAGGCGTATTTGCGCTTATTTTCGAGCGTCGTTTGCTATTGCGTTTTGTAAAATATTATTATTTATGAGTTGATTTAGGAGAGTCGGCAATTCCGGTATATAATTTCTCGTATAAGGCACCGTCTCACTACCAACTGGCGGCAAGAAAAAATAGAAGACTTATACTGGAGGCTTGTGCCTCCAGTATAAGTCTTCTATTTTTTCAGAGGAGGGGTAGCGTACAGGTAATACCGTCCTAAATTTTTACATAAACATCCTGTGTGTTAGAAGCGTGCCGACTATTGCTCTAATCTATTCCACTATACTACTACGTTCTCATTGCTTGCCTTGTCGGTGCACTGAAAGCGAGAGAGAGCCTGCCCCAACCGTAGCACTCAAGCAAGCATCAAGCGACCGAAAAAATGTTTTCTCGGCCGCTCGGCGTGTACCTCAAGAGGCATGAGGACATTCTAGATAACACATAACTTTTAATAAATTGTAATAATATCCCTCCCATTAACCCAGAATGTTATAAATTATGTCAAAATGTGATAACGAAAGTTAACGAGAGATTAATTGTTTATAATTTTTTCCATACGCGTTATATACCGCGTTCATAAATTCAATCCCCAAGAAGTTGACATGGCTGCGCGCGTAAGATGTAAGATATGCGGAAATAAATAATCAAATTAGAGTAAAAATATATTATGTCAAATATATTTTCATATCATTTTTGAAATTATTCATATGTGTAATTTTCAAGCAATAGATGTAGGAAAAAACTGATTCGCTTTTCAAGCAAATAAAAAGTTATTTAAAAATTACACAACATATAAAACCCTTTATTTCTACACTACAAAATTGTATTAGCGTTATCTTTATTTATATTAGTAATCTTGTTTTCGAAATTTTTTTGTTCATTAATAGAATTTTAAATGCGCATATAATAGAAAAAAATATTTTAAACAAAATATTGATCGACATGAAGCGTATTTGCTATAAACGCAACATCATTAAACATGTTTTTTTTATATTAATCTTTCATTAATTAAACTGAACACATACCATACATATCGAATAATTATTTTTTCTACATTTTTTTATTTTAAGATACACGAATAATTGCAATTGTTATATGAGAATATATTATTTGACTTTATACAGATAATTAATTGAACTATCTATATCAGAAGAGTATACGATATCTAAGAGATAAGAGACAGAAAAAAACAAGATTTTCGCATAGGAGCACTATTAGCTTACTATCCGCGTACTTTATTTACTCAGTCACATTGATTAATTGCATTTGACAAATGCGATAGAATCCACACAATAAATGTTTTCGTGTTCTTGTGTATTCTCAAGAATCTTGGCTTGTCGATGCCGACGCATGACATTATTATCAAAATCTCCCTCCTCCTTCCCTTCCCTCCCTCCTCTTTCTCTCTCTCTCTCTCTCTTTATACTTTCTTATATATTTTAAATATTAAACAGAATAAAACAAGATGTATTAGATATTATTATGTATGTACGTATTTGTATGATATACATAATATTAAAATTTTTGAGTATGAAAGTTGGCCAATACGTATATATTTTAATTTTAATATTTAAGATGTTACATTAAGTATGTTATATTAAGAAATTAATTCTAGAACTTTTAATGACACATTAAAACATGAATTATGATAAAAATATTGTACTTTTATTTTATTTTATTTTAAATAACGTACATATTGTTGCTCAACGGAAACCGTGAGAAGGTGGTAGTCTCTGTCAGGAGGAAAATGTAAAAAATTATTATTATTATATGCAAAATAAATACAAATCGAAAAATGTTAATAAATTTATAAAATAGTTACATTTCCAATTAATAATAAAACAATGTAATAATAAAAATTATTTGAGAGAGAGAGAGAGAGAGAGAGAGTGAATTTAAGCGGAAAAGACAGTCACGAATGAAAAAACTTTTAAAGCAAATGCTCAAGTAACAAGTCACAATTTTTATTATTTGCAGTTCACAAAGTTAATAATTTCACAAACAAAAAAGCCGTAATAAATTCTAAAGTTAACACATTCGCAATGAACTAACAATAAATCCGGAAGAAAACTGATATTCCTTATCTTTCAGAAAACTACCTCTTAAATCTCGGCGGCTTTTTTTTAGCGGAGCGACAAAGATAGCGGAGCGTCTTCTCAATCTCAAAGGCGATTGATTAAGAAATCCTGATCCGACCTTTTATACAATTGACCGAATAAAAGGCCGCTTCAACAGTCGCTTATGAGACCCCCTTGAAAATTATAAATTTTTTGAGGTGATCACACGGTGATCATTCGAGTAGCAATTGGCAATTTCAAACGGAAATAGCCAAACCAGGCTTGTTGTCATGCGCGACCTAAAAATCAGCGTTCATGATTGGAGCGCGAGCGAATTACGCTTTCAGCGTGTGCGTACGCTGCGATTAACAGGAATTACAATTACCGTTTTAATTAATGTTTTTGTGTGCATGTATAACATGCAGAGTGATTACAAACTTAACGTTTCACAAGAAAAGGAGATCTTCAAAATCATTTGAAAGTTTCTCGAATGATTTTTAGCAATATAAAATTTCTAGATATTTTTCACCTACATGCCGTACATACATTTATTTCATTATCTATTTTATGGATGCTAATCTCAACAAAAATTAAATTTTTATATTTCCCTCAATGTGTGTTCGTGTGTGAAGGTATTTTTAAACTTTTAAGCATCTTGTCCGGCTAAAATTTTGACTACGCTTACTTTTTCCTTTCTAATGAGTTAAATATCTAAAATCGCCACACAATCAATTTTATACAAGATACCTTTCAAAATTCTTTATAAAATATCATTAAGATGTTTCTTAAAAAATTTGAAAAAAAATTTTAGTGTTGTCTTATGCGTCGATTTTAGACATTTTGCTCATTGGGTTTATAAGCGTCCCACACAGATAATATATTTAATACACTTTTAAATATTATATTTTGACTATTTAAATATTATATTTGATACTTATGGAATTTTACAGAAAATTAAATAATTTTACATTTAATATTTTCAATCTGTTGTCGAAGGACCAGCAGTATCATTTATATCAACAACATCTTAAACTACTGCATTTTTTTTTACTAACACCATTGTATAATATGTTCGTCGATACAAGACAAATAGTTTTCTTCAATAGTCATAGTTATGGTAAAAAAGTTTTCCTCTCATCTTTAATGCTAACTTCACAATGCAAGTGACATTAACGTAAGTTGGCGATAATTTGTTGTGTTTTTTTGTTTTTAAATTAGTTAAGAAGGAAAACATTCTCTCCGCATCGACATTTAAATTTAGAAGTGATCGTATAACATTCAGAAGTTTTATTAAGTTTGTATATTTATCAATGTTATTTGATTGCAAAATTTTTTTCCACATATCATCGAAGCTTAATTTGATAAAATTGACTTTCTTCTGTAATAAAAAATCTAATGGCAGTGCAAAAGCTTTATCGAAAACTACTGATAGTTTTAGCTATGACAGAAACATTGCTGAATGATATTTCTCTATTATTGGGTTGTCCGGAAAGTCCGTGCGGATTTTTAAGCAAAATTCAAACGACAAATTTTTATTGTTAAAAGTAATTTTATTCTGTAACATATGCACCATTATTTTGCACAATACTTTTCCATCTTTTGGGTAATTTCAAAATTCCCCTCTCGTAGAAGTCCTGGGGTTTTTCGGCGAAAAAGCTGTCCAAGTAGTTTTTGAGGAGTTCCAAAGAAGCAAAGTTTAAACCATTAATTGAATTTTGTAGCGACCGAAATAAATGATAATCCGAGGGTGCAATGTCGGGGGAATATGGTGGATGAGGCAAAACATCCCAGCCAAGCGCCAATAATTTTTGTCGAGTCTGTACTTGTACGAAGTCTTGTAACTTGTATGAAGTCTGGCGTTATCATGATGAAAAACGACGCCTTTCCTATTGATCAATTCCGGACACTTTTTGGTGATTTCCACCTTCAATTTATCCAACTGTGAACAATACTTGTCCGAATCGATGGTTTGGTTGTTCGGTAGTAGCTCATAGTACACTATCCCTTTCCAATTCCACCAAATGCAGAGCATTACCTTCTTTGGATGTAAACCTGCCTTCGGAGTGGTCGATGGCGGTTCACCTCGCTTGCTCCATGACCTTTTACGCTCGACATTATTATAAATTATCCACTTTTCGTCACCTGTTATGATACGCTTCAAAAATGGATCGTATTCGTTGCGTTTGTATAGCAAATCGCTGATGGAAATGCGATCAATACGATTTTTTTCAGTTAAGTCGTGCGGTACCCAAACATCAAGCTTTTTTATAATCTGGAGCTTGTTTAAATGTTCGGAAACAACTGATTTGCCAATGTTTAACCTTGCTGCGATTTCCCGAACTGTGATTTGCCGATCGGAATCGATTAAAGCTGTAATTTGGTCGACATCGGTGGTGACTGGCCGGCCAGAGCGAGGAGCATCTTCAATATTCATTTCTCCTGAACGAAATTTAGCAAACCACTTCTGGCACATGCGATCACTTACGGCATCTTCCCCGTATACGGCACATATTTTTTTTCGAGTTTGTGTAGCGTTCTTGCCTTTGCGGAAATAAAAAAGCATTATGCATCGAAAAAACACGTTATTTCCTTCCATCTTTAAACTGATTTCAAGTAAACAGTTTTTAATTTATTGGGATAATGAATATCACTAATTATGCTTTGAAATGTCATTAATTAAAACACGAAAGCATCTTACACATCGCATCGACATAAACATATGATATTCGCCTTCAAACGACATCTGTTGAGAAATACGCACGAACTTTCCGGACAACCCAATAATATCTTGTAAACATTCAGAAGGCCTAAAAACATTTAATTTTGATTAAAAAATATCATTCACAGATAATCTTTTACAAATTTCTGTAGCAGCAGTCGCATAAAACATCAAGTAGTTATTTTGAACTATTGTAACTATTGTAACTACGTTTTCATGCCCTTGCATCATTAATTCGTTAAGATATTC
>NW_017305977.1:594055-605265 GCF_001594115.1 Trachymyrmex septentrionalis | reverse complement strand
AATTTAATTAATTAAATGTTTTGTTTTTCTCTTTGTAATCTACTGACTCTTCTTTCGCCGTGTATGTGTTTGATTATTTACGTTTACATTTAAGAGTCTTTACATCGTTATTATATATTTAATAAAGTAATGTTAAAGACTGCAATTCATGAATTCACGTTTCTAATGATTGAAAATGTGCATCAAATATATAATATTAAGAAAATCTAAAATATATTTTAAGAAAAAAAATAAGCGTCTCTACATTATCCATTATAGATATTAAATCTTTGACAGAATCTGCTTTTTCGCTTACAATTATTTCATAAAGAAAATATTATCTTATCGTATTTCAATATTCTAAAAGTCTTTCTACACAAAAAAATAACGAAAAAGCCAGCGTGTATTATATAATTTTAATATTTTAAGACTTTTGTCTTGAAAACAAAATTCACTGAATACAACCAAACATTTTGGACTGCTGTTAATATATTTAGCAACCTTTTTAATAAATTGCTCGCAAAAATCAGATATTTTATTGCATGCAGCATTCGCTACTAACGCGGAGGAATGGCAAAGGCATGAAAATGTTAGTAAACGTGGCAATACTTGTTCTAATTTTTTTTTAAACAATAAATATTTCTCTGTCATGATAGACGCATTATCACATGACAAGGCAACAATAATTGTAAATGTCCACATTTCATTTTTAAATGGTTCATACAACTTTTCTGCGCTGTAATCTCTGGCATCAATATCAATTAACTAATTGCGATTATCTAATGTTTTTGGCTCAATGTACGAACAAGAAAAGTCATTCATTTGTTATTACAAATGTCAGATGTTTCATCATATTATATATATAATACTACTATATGGTTAATGGGGCGTGGTTTACTCGTATGTGAGTGTGACAAAAAGAAACATAAAACGATAGTAGATACTTGATTATATTGATTGTCTGAGAGAGATGTTCAAATCATTCAATGTGCTTAAACAAACGAGTTATTTTGTATTTCCAAAACAAGGTGTTAACAATAATTTGTCATTATGTTATGAAAAGAATGGATATGTAAAAATATTGTTTTCTGTAAAATATTTACAAGCTATGAAGATTTACATTAAAAGAAATAAAACATAATGAATAGGGAGAAATAATATATTAAGAGTATAATATATATAACAATACGAGGGCAAATCAATAAGTTTTTAAAAAAACATAGTAAAACACATTTTTTATCAATTCATTTTTATTTCTCAACATAGTCTCCTTTCAGCTCGATACACTTGATCCAACGATTCTCCAACTTTTTCAAGCCGTCCGAATAATATGATTTGTCTAACCCTTCAAAATAAGTCTCTGTTTCGGCGATGAGCTCCTCTTTGGTGGTGAATCTCTTTCTTCCGAACCATTTCTTTAGATTTGGAAACAGGAAATAGTCGCAGGGGACTAAAGAATGAGTTTTTGGGAGTGATACGGTTTTGTCTTAGATTCAACCTTTTTTTCTTTTGACAGTGTAATTTATAAGCAAAGCTTTGGCACCCCCATGGGCTTTCCCTTATCACCGGTAATGTGGACTTAGTGATGAGAAGTTGGAGACGGTGTCCTTGATGTCGTTGAATTTGAACATTTTGTTTTATTACAGATACGTTGATGATATATGTACCGCGGTGTCTCCCTCTAAAATCATTTTATTAGAACAATTCAATTCTTTCCATCCGCGCCTTCAGTTTACTGTTGAAAGAGGGGGAGATATAATAAATTTCCTTGACATCACCATATCCATCAACAACAATCGTTTCATTTTTTATTGGTACCGCAAGCCGACGTTTTCAGGAAGGTTTCTAAATTTTTATTCTAATCATTCTTTGACACAGAAAAAAGGCACTATTTTTTCGTTAGTTGACAGAGCTTTTTTATTATCTGACATTATGTTTCATACAAAAAATCTGACTTTTATTATTAATATTTTACTAGATAATGACTATCCATTGAATTTTATTTTTGACACTGTTAATCAACGTATTAAAAATTTAATTAAAAATAGATATAAAGTACATAATGATCTGACTGACAAAGTATGTGTGAATGAAACTGCCTCTTGGCTTACGGTTCCATACATTCCTTGTCACACGGAGAAATTTAGAAGATTTAATAAAAACGACATCAGGGTATCTTTTCATAGCCCCAACAAAATGGGTAAATACATAAAAGTACAGAAGGACATTTGTCCTCATACATCGAAAAGCAATGTACTATATAAAATATCGTGTAACAATTGCGATGCGTCTTATGTTGGACAGACGGGCAGACAATTGAAAATCAGAATTACTGAATATCGTAATCATATCAGGCATAAAACTTCTGTCCGTTCTGTCATCATTGAACATAAGCTACAATGTAATCACGATTTCCAATGGGACAACATCAAAATCTTAGATGAAGAGCCTTGCTATAGGAAACGTTTAATTTCCGAAATGTTTTACATTAAGAAGCAGAAAAACAGTCTTAATTTACAAACGAACACTGAAGGTTTTCATAAGGCATATTTACCCATTGTAAATAAAGTTTGACTTTTTTGATACTGACAGCCCGTCTCCTCTCTCAGTGCGTGGTGATTCGTTTCAGCGAGCGTTCACATTAATCGATACACAATGTCCGTTTTTTCACATCTGCATTCCACTCTTCTTTATGCTCTTATACTGGTATTTGTTATACTTATATGGATACATTAGTTTTGATCTTTTACATATGTTTGTTGGTGAGTTTTTACTTTTTATCGTAATTACGGTTGTCAATTTATTTAAGTTTACTTTTTTCATAAGAGGTCTTTTTCTTTTTTCTTTTTTATCAACTAGAACTTTGCTATGAGACATGACACTTTTTTGACTGTTCAATCATACAAATAATGTCGAGTTCTACATCGAGACTCACCCGAACTGCGTGTATTCTTAATCTATGAACTTTTGCGATAATTATTTTTTAATTCTGTTTCCATTATGTTAACATCTGAAGAGGGCTCAATCCAGTAGCCGAAACTTGTAATGTTATATGTTTACCTTTCACCGTTATTATTTCTTAGTATACATCTTTTCTTCTTTTTTTATTTTTTTGGTATTTTTATTATAATTTATTCTTTAGTTTTATTATAATTTTATTATAATTTAATCTTTCATTGTATGTCTTTTTAAAGGAATGCGCTGACTCTTACTTCGCTCTTGATTTGTTGTTATTTATTTTATATATGAAGAGTCCTTGTATTTTTGTTATTTGCTTCTGCAAATAAACAAATATTTAAATACAACGTTATAATTAATTTATAGAGTTGTGTTCTGTGATTATCCAAAGTATCTTGTAATAGATAACAATATCTCACCATTTTTTAATTAAAAGGCTGATCTGACATAATCTTAACCCGCAAAATGATATGTAGCGCGTTACAACAAACTGACGCCTGCGCGTTACAATAAACTGGGC
Organism: Trachymyrmex septentrionalis; assembly: GCF_001594115.1. NCBI lineage: Eukaryota > Metazoa > Arthropoda > Insecta > Hymenoptera > Formicidae > Trachymyrmex > Trachymyrmex septentrionalis. The sequence goes on along the minus strand of NW_017305977.1, from coordinate 601,808 downwards.
AAAGATAAGGACAGCATTAGCATTGTAGTGTTTCGACCGCAAACAACGTCCTATTAGCCATATAGTAGTATTACATACTGGTGCGCAACTAAGTTTCCGGGTTTCACACATGGATGGCGCTAACGACACGTGTAGTCGACATACATGTCTGAAGTTGTGTTTTTTTTTATAGCTTGGACGTCTGTTAACAATAACCAGTCGTAATACCAACACATATCGCAACGCAAAAATATTTTTTCTAACAACTAAGATGTCGAGTTTTGTGCCAAATAAACAGCATTTGCGGAAAGCTTTGCTTTTCTGCTTTAACTTGAAAAAAAATGCAGCTGAAGCACGTCGTTTGCTTGAGGAGGCCTACGGCGAACATGCACCATCGAAAACTACCTGTGAAGATTGGTTTAAACGTTTCAGAAGTGGCGATTTCGACACTGTGGACAAGGAACGCTCCGGAAAACCAAAAACAATTGAGGACGCCGATCTGCAAACGTTATTGGATGAAGATGATACGCAAACACAAGATCAACTTGCGGAGGCATTAAACATGACTCGCCAAGGTATTTCTAAACGTTTACATGCCACGGGAAAAATTCAAAAGGAAGGAAAATGGGTGCCGCATGAGTTGACTGAAAGACAGATGGAAAATCGAAGAGCCACTTCCGAAATTTTGCTTTTGCGGCATGAAAGAAAGAGTTTTCTGCATCGAATTGTTACTGGCGATGAGAAGTGGATATATTTCGAGAATCCCAAACGCAAAAAATTGTGGCTTTCACCTGGCGAAGCATCAACATCGACGGCACGACCAAATCGCTTCGGAAAGAAGACAATGCTCTGCGTTTGGTGGGACCAGAAAGGAATCGTGTACTATAAGCTGCTGAAAACGGGCGAAACTGTCAATGGGCATCGCTACCGACAACAACATGATCAATTTGAACCATGCATTGCTCGAAAAACGGCCAGAATGGGACACGAACGAGTGATATTGCAGCACGACAACGCTCCGTGCCATCGCACTTCCATCGTCCAGGGCACCATTAAAACGCTGAAATTGGATCTGCTACCGCACCCGCCGTATTCGCTAGACCTGGTCCCTTCCGATTATCACTTGTTTCGGTCGATGGCGCATGGCTTGGCTGGGCTACACTTGGCCAATTTCGAAGAAGTGCAAAATTGGTTGGATGAATGGTTTCGGTCCAAAGACGCGTCGTTTTATCGTCGCGGTATTCATGTATTGCCAGAGAGATGGCAAAAATGTGTAGCTAGCGAGGGACGATACTTTGAATAAACCATTTTTTGTATTTCTCTTGAAATTTTCCATTTTTCATTGATCAAAAAAACCCGGAAACTTAGTTGCGCACTTATATGTGTTTCATCGATAAATATTGTAAATTTTGTGTTCTGAATGTTGTCCACAACACATTCTGTTTCAACTGGACTCAAAACATTTGTAATAATATTTGTACATTTTTTACGACTCATTTTCATGCTCTGTAATTAGGATCCTTTCCAATATATTAAAACAACCTAAGAATTTCATTTGTATGAACAATATTTTCTTCCGTGATTAATATGGCAAATCTTATTTTTGCTTCTTTTATACACTCCTCGAATAATAAAAGCGATTCATTATTTTGTATATTTAAATCTTCATTCGATTCAATCGTTTCATTAAAAAACTTTTACATTTGTTTATATGTGTCTTGGATTCTACGTGACGAATAAATGTGACCTAATTCAGCAGTAAGATATTTATCATAAATTAAATTAAAACAATAAAATAAATTTTCATTATGTGACACTCCGCGTAACCAACATTTGAACTACTCAAAATATAACCATTTCTTTTTAAATGTTATATTGTTATATTTTTTAATTGACTTATCGTCAATAGATGATGCATTAATTAAAATATCATCATTAATAGACAATATATTTTTTTCAAGATTATTTGATTATGACACGCAGAATTCGCATGTATTACATCGCATGAATAATTTTTATTGTACACAGTAATACATACTCGTATAATACTACTATCACATATACAAAATTTATATTTTTCATCAGTAAGCCAAGTTTCTGAAAAACTTCGCTTACGTTTTTTAGTTACTTCGTCACACATCTCTATATCACTGTTAACTGAATGTTTAGATAAATATTCGAACAGTGTATATGTGTGTGTATATATGTGTGTGAAAATCCACCTTACCTTCAATATTATACAATAGTAATATTGAAAATTACGTGGCGATGAGCAGCTTACAACTATGGAATCAACAAGCGTTCCGTTGCAGAAACAATCGAAAAAAACTTCGAAGCTCGTTTATCTGCGTGGACGCAACTCACACATACGCACACATCGTCAAGAAGCACACGGAGCGAACAATACAACGACAATGGAAAGTTAGTTTTCATTGACGAAAAACAATTTCGTCAATGATAACGTAAAGAAATGCCCATGTGAGCCAACACAAGATATTCGTGTGTAATAATACATATATTAAAAATAATACATATATTGAAATTTAAATACAGACGTTTCGATCCTAGGATTGGGTCCTTTGTATTCACATCTCTTCGTATTCACATCCTATTGTAATAGACCATCGTTAATCTGATTTTAATGTAAGTTTTTAGAAAATTTGAGTTATATAATTTTAAATTTTGAGAGAGTCTATAAGAAGATTACATTATTTAAAATTTGACATATTACTTTATTCTATTGACTCATTTTTAGTGAAGTGCATCTAACATGTCATCAATTTCTATATCCGACAAAATATACCAGACGACATAGAAGTTTTCAATTATTGACAATAGTTTAATGATGATTTGACGACTTAGTGATTAAATACATTATTTTATACTTCTATGGATGGCTATCGATATTTTTAGATTAAAGAGGGCCCAATACTAGGATCGAAACGTCTGTATTTTTAATACACAGGTTGATTCAGAAAAAAAGTTTGTCCTTAAAATGTCATATTTCCGACTTAATTCTAAGATGATTTTTCCTTTGCAAAAATTTTGTCTAAAACTTAGTTTTTAAATTACAAGAAAAAATAGCGTCAGGCCGCGGGCAGGAGCAGCGCTCACGTTAGACGCGAGTGCTTTACGCGTAGGGCGCATACTGATCGGACGCATTCACGTTTATAAAAACACGTTTCTTCTTACTTTTCCTCTCTACTATATTATCTTTTTGTCTTTCACATACTTTAAATATGATAATTTCGTTAAGGGGAAACCCCACTCCTGGCATTCAAAAATCAGTTTTAATTTTGTAAATTTTTTAGGAAGAAATGAATAACTTGATTGAAAAACCAATTTGAGAATTTCATTGTATATATTTTTTAGTGTAGAAAATAATTTTTTCATCTTGCTTGAACGACAAAATGCTTTTTGATCCAATTATAGGAACACTTTTCATGAGATCGGTTCAAGCGGTATACACGATTTCGGCAAAACGATGCAAATTATGCAAACTAAAAAAAATGGCATCATTTACACTGTTATGGTTATTGTCTGATGTTTTTTTTAATATTGATTTTTTTTCGAAATGGCAATGGTTTGAAAAAAGTTGCTATTTTTTTCCAAAAAAAAATCGTCTTTAATTGTCAATTAAAAAAAACTACAAAATATTTTGCAAAAGTCCTACGTTAGATAATAGAAAATGTTGCTAAGAATATTCAGTTAAAATTCGAAAATCGGATGAAAACTTTTTGTGTTATCATGTACACCGGAAAATGCAGTTTAAAAAAAAACGCATTTAAAGTGGAAAATGCGCTTTCTTGTACTAATGGCGTCACTCTCACACTGAAATCGACGCTAAAATTACTGAAATTGGATTTAGTACAAGTTGTGACATCTATAGATAGCATTCAAGACTTATATTTTGATGGGTATAATTCTGCATACTTGCAGAGCCCGGATTACAAAAGATGCGGAGTCGCTCCGGGAGGTACTTCGGGAAAATCACTTTCTTGACCACTTTGACTTTGAATTTCGCTTCTTTTTTTCGTATTCTTAAGGGTTCAAACAAATGATTAAAGCAATAAAAAAAATTTCGATTTTTTAAAACTTTAATGGTGAGGTTCCCCCTTAAATTATAAATTAGAGTGATGAAATTAAAATATTGAGCAGAATTAGATTTACATTCTAGAAGTTTGATACATATAATACGTATGAATGCATATCATACGTAGAATACGTATTAAACTTGTATGATACATTTAACGTAACCCTAACCTCTAATTTATTAATCTTATTGACTAAAAAACAATGTTTTTAGGTTTTTGAAGTTTTGAAGTATATTGCTGATTGGGAATAATTTCAAAAATTTTTCAGTTTTATTAAAAATGTAGTTTGCAAATAAAAAACGGAAAGAAAATAATAGTGAAAATGTAAGTGCAGTATATACATGAATTTGGTATACAATAATATTAGTAATTTGTTGTAATTTTTGCTCTTCTTTGCGACTTCTCATAAGTATGTAATAAATGCTATGAGCGCGATAGCGTAGATAAAATTGTTAGAAAATTTTTTGTAAAAGTGAGAAATTGGAAATAATTGCATGCTATAAGTATTGTAACGCCTATTAACATACAATTAAATCTAACAAGTTTTTGGTACATCGAATTGTAAGAAACGCTCTTAGAATTCGACGTACTGAAATAATTGTTTCATTCGTATGTCAATAATAGTTTTAATTACGTGCTTATCGCACGTAATTATTATCTAATTTCGCTCTTTTATTACATTTCTCTAACAATTTTATCAATGTAATTGAAAAACAATCCGATATTCAATATTTATTTTAATTTCATTATTCTAATTTATAATTTAACAAAATTATCATAAATCCGTATTATCAAACTAATCAAGATTCCTTATAAATCAAAGAACTGGAAAGGATACGGTAGTAGGAGTCAAGCGCAGAAGACGTCGCGCAAATAATATATCTATGAAACTTCTTTATTCATTAAAACGCGCTAATTTAGCGCTTACGAAGCTACGAGGGTGAGGGCAGGCTCTTTCATAGTGTACCGACAAGGCAAGCAATGAGAATGTAGTGCGAAAAGATCAGAGCAATATAGTCGGCACGCTTCTATCAAGTCACACGGACATGGGCTCGTGCTTGTGTTGCTACCAGTTACGCCAGGTCGCCGATTGCTAACGTTGATCGCATGCTGCAAGCGATTTTTATTCGCATCACTGGCTCCTGAATCGAAAGGACCTTGATCCGACACTTATGCTGTGGCAATCTCGAATGCGTGAGAGGACGCAAGATGATATCTTGGATGAGACTTATTGTGAGAGCCATGCAAGGAGGATTCCATGATGAACGTAAACGTAATGTATTGTAACATAACGTATTATAAAACCGCCGATTTCTAGATCGGAGGGATCGCATGTATCCACGATTAATGTCAAGTATCATTTAATCAGATATTTTTTGTGAGTAACTACGTCGCATTTGTGAGCGCGCAGCGCGTGATTGTGCCATCCTGCCCAATATCGTATTAATTCCATTACAATTTCGAATCAATTATTTATACATCCACCGGGGTCACAGCCATTTTGCATTGTATCGTTGCGTCATATTTTTGTATCGCTTCTAATGTCGAGATTGTGTTAGATTTCAGATAATATTCTCGCATGTTCTAAAATTTCGAAAATTTTCTATCGTAACCGTTCTTGTTATTTTCGCAATTCGACCTTGAGGTCGGATTGTTGTCGCATTAAGCACGGCCGACGACCACTGCGGTCTTTATCTCATGATTACTTTTCTTAATTATATAGTATCCGTTCGTGAAATTACTTTAAAATTTGAAGCTCGTACCGTCGAAAAAGAATTCTTTTATCTAATATCATAACGTTTGAAGAAGCAATAATAACGCCCTATTAATGCTCAATATAACGCATGATCGCTAATTTGTCAGCTAGCATGTACGGAATATCGTAAACGAATGAGAGAATATATTTGTTATCATTTTATTGTTACAAATTTATTGTTGTATTGCTCTACTCGTTCTCCAAAATATTTTTCATTCTCGGTCACGAATAGCCCCCTCTATAATTACCGTGGCTCAGCAATCGGTTATCCGCGCCGTCAGCATTAGTAATTCTGTAATGATCTCTATATTTTAAATAACAATTTTGTGAATTTCGTGAAAGGGTGGCACGCTTCTCTCGTACCTAGCGCTCAATTATCCAGATTAAAAACATTTTAAACTTGTGAAATCAATTGATGTATTGTCTATTTTGTGTATCAAATTATTATTATTTGTGAAAACGATATAGAATATTAATCGCGAATTGTTACGAGCGAGATGCATCGTAATATATGTATAAAATATTAAAAAGGTTCGACAACTGTCTTCTGACCGAACATTATTGATGATACAGACAATGATGACACAGACAGGCTTAGAGACTAAGTCAGAGATGTGTTAGCACCTTACGAGAACAGACTCGATCATAACTAGAAGGATCTTCACTACATATGTAAAAGAGGTGGAGTTTTCGATAAATTTTAACCAATAACATGACATTTTCGAATATCAAAAATATGCGTGATGGGGATAAAAGAAACTGAGATATGTGAGTGTCGATGACTCAAGAATCCGTTTAGGCATGGGTCATAAAATATTTGTAAGACTAAATATTCAAAATGGGGTGTCTTAAGAATAGACAAAAAAAGGACATAAAAAACAGTAGATGAAAACAAATAAGATGAATAGCAGAAAACAAGATTTATCAGGAATGTTTAGAAAAAAATGTGTAGACTTTATATTAAAAACGTGACTTTAACAAAAGTGACGTGGCACGTAACAGAACGGCGAAGTTGCACCATGCTTGTGAGTGTCGCACTATATATAGTTAACCTATAATCTGCAAAACTGATTGTTTTATTGAACATTTTCCACACAATCTCTTTAATGTAATTTTAACTTTTACTCTTAATTTTTTTTATATTCTCATCACGTATATTAATTCATCATCGCACTTGATGACGATGCTGTTAACAATTCCATGAACACATAATATAAATTATTCAATATGACGTGAATAATTAAAGGTGCTTTTTATGCTGATGCTCGACGCTCATTTTTAATACCAAAAAAGAATATATAAGGTGTAGTAAAAAGAAATCTATTATTTTTGCATTAAATTGAAGGCTTTATTTAGCATAGTTAGAATGATCCGATTTAGGTCAAATATTCACCGTTTTGTTCGATAACTTGATGCCATTTTGAAGGTAATTTCATTATGCCTCTCTCATAGAAACCCTCGTCCCTATTGGCAAAAAACTGGGACAGTCGATTTTCACAAGCTTCTCTTGAGGCGAATTTTTCACCAGCAAAATCATTCGCCATAGACAGGAACAGGTGATAATCACTTGGTGCCAGGTCCGGACTATAAGGTGGATGCATAAGAATCTCCCAACCAAGCTCCCGGAGCTTCTGGCGAGTCATTATCGATGTGTGTGGCCTGGCGTTGTCTTGATGGAACACAATTCTCTCCTATTGGCCAAAGCTGGCCGCTTCTGAGCGATTGCTTCTTTCAGACGGTCCAATTGTTGACAGTACAGGTCCGAATTAAGAGTTTGGCCGTAGGGGAGCAGCTCATAGTAGATGATTCCCTGCCAATCCCACCAAACACACAGCAAAACCTTCCTGATCGTCAATCCTGGCTTGACCACCGTTTGCACCGGCTCATTGCGATTCGACCACGACCGTTTTCGCTTGACGTTGTC
>NW_017305977.1:578654-592444 GCF_001594115.1 Trachymyrmex septentrionalis | reverse complement strand
CTCTTCGTCGTTCACATCTTCTCGGCCCTCTGAGAACATTTTGTACCACCGATAAACGTTGCTTCGGTCCAAGGTAGCTTCACCATATGCCACAGTCAACATTCGGAATGCGTCCGCGCACTTAATTTTGTTTTTCACACAAAATTTGATACAGATTCTTTGATCCATTTTTTGGAATAGGCAAAAATCGAAGACGAACCAAAACACGTGCAAGCAAAGCAGCTGTCAAAAATTAACTGAACATTTAAAATGGCCGAACTTGTCGGCATAAGTGAGAGACATGAGTACCAACATAACGCTACAAAAAATCGAAAATCGAATATACGTAACCCGCGGAAATTCAAAATTCGCGATACTTTTTGAACAGACCTCGTATATATACAATTGTGGACAATGGTTGCAATACTTTTTTCTTATGGATTTCGGAACTCAGCTTTGCTCCTAGAGAGATTAAACGTAAATGGTTAGATCCATGGTATAAAGACAAGGGTATGCTCACCATAGAACTTACAGTAATGGAAGGGGAATATTTTATCCAACAAATGAATGGAAAGAGCAAGATTTGAGAGACAGAAGATGTATTGTATATTTTTGTCCTGATCAGTAACTTTTCTTTTTTCTGCGCATGTGCTAAAAGGGAATAAAAGAGGATAGAAAAATATATCTCTGTTCTGCTCAGTAACTTTTTTTCTTTCTGTGCATGTGCCAAAAGAGAATAGAAGAGCATAGAAAGATATTTCTGTCCTTTAGATTTTGCTCACAGATCCGTATTTCCCTTCCATTACTATAAGTTCTATAATGCTCATGCGCATGCTATACTCATGCGACCAATCAAAAATGTCAAATCATATGATGTCACAGATAATCGGTAAAGAACCCTTCACAAAACTAATGGAAATTGGTTTTGGAAATGAGAATTGATTAAATTTCTGATATGTTGTAGTCTCGTTGTTCTGAACAAATAGTCTCAATAGGTACTAGATCCTATGACTAGTTTCAGAAATATAAGCGATCAAAGTGTGCTCTGCCGAAAAAGCGATGTGCATTACATACACGTCATTATCAACTCTTCAGGGCTTTGTTTGTAATATATTGTATATGAGTTAAATAGTTATAATGATAAAAAAGTAACACAATATACTGAATAAATTAAGTAATTGGACTCTTTATAGTCGCATATAAAAATTAATTACGAAGGGGCTATTATGGAGTCAATGCTGTAAGTGGTGCGCAAATTCTTTATACAATATTATTTAATAGATAATATATAAATAATATACATTGATTGTTTCGGCTACTGATTTTAGCCATCTTCAGAATAGAATTAAATCCTACCCTAATAGTTATATTTTCTCCCTATAATAGTACTCCTTAATCTAAGAATAATTGTATGTCCATAGTACACGAAACCATATTTACATAATTCCAATCAAAAGTCATAACTGTGATGCATCCTATGCTCAGAAATAATGGAATGAGAAAAAGGATCTCTACAAATATTATTCCGATGTTCTGAAACTCTTATTTTCATTTTTTTACTAGTTATAATGATAATAATTATGATAAATATAATAATAATTATAATAAATATAATTACAATTATAGTTACAATTACAAATACAATTAAAATTGTTATAATAATTACAATCATAATTATAATTATAATTATATATATTTGTCTAAAGTTACGCTATACCAATCTGAAGGCTCATAATATAATTCCGGAAGATTAAATGAGACCATATATATTTTCTTGTCAATCAATCAAGCATCTCGAACGTGAGAGGCGAGGGAATTCACGTGAATCAAGTACCTTGAACGTGAAAAGCGAGGGGACTCACGCGATCAAGCACCCTGATATATATACACACACACACACGGGGTCAGATGACCTGTCACGTCTATGTTGATTTTGGGTAACACTGAGAAAATATATATGGTTTTATCAAGTATTTTGAGGACTTGAGTCAAATGCTCAAGTAAAACTGCAATTAAATATTATATATCGCGCAGTTGGAATGGCGGCTTTACCAATACGAAGCGTGAGTTGGACGTAAAGCTTGCATTAATATAGGTGGCGCATCGAGAGTTGGCAGGACCGGAGATAAAACGACAGACATTTTGTTGTAATTGTAACGAATGCTCAAGCATTGTAAAATCAGGAGAAATAAAACCTTTGATTAGCATATTCTCGCATATTTACATAAAACCAGCAATAGCATAAATAAAGTCTACGAGGCCTTAACATATTAGTCCTTTCAGCCAGATTAGTAGGCAACACAATCAATCAGCAAGGAAAACGGTAACACGTAACGAGGCTTTGCATGGTCGCACGGTCAGCAACAGAGCACGTAAGTGAGTCTCCGCAATCCTAGTCAGATTTCCTTTTCTCAAAAAACATGGCGGATTTCAAAAGGTCTAAACGTTAAGCGTGAACAATTTAAGAGCCAGTTAAAGCAATTTTAGAATTGAGGCGGATATCGATGACAACGGGCAGGAGATGATAGAAAGGCTTAACAAATTAACGAAAGTGTCAGAAAAATTCTACAATATTCAGTATGCAATTAGAAAGATGCGCAAACTGGCGATGCAGGAAGATGAAACGGTTAAGCAGGCAGCTGAGAGAGTAGACCGAGGAGAAGAAGAAATAGAGGCAGCATTCAAGCATAGTTATTATAGGTTGATAGCTATCGAAATGTAGGTTAGGGGAACGACATACATCCATCGAGTCACAAGCGCAGTTGAAATAGTAAGAACGATCAGAAAATCAAGCGTAAAATTACCACTACCGCGTTATCAATGTTTAATGAATAGTTTAGTCAATGGTTACAATTTAAAGGTGCAATTCTTTCATTAATAGATAAGGATAACGCGATATTAACGGAAATTCAGAAGCTTTAATAATGGAGTGTAGTCACTAGATAATAGGAAGCGCTGCTAGGATATTTTCTTTTCTCCCCGGTGCTGTTGTAAGATGGCGTGATGAGCATAAACGAAGGGGGAACACTCTCCCGACTATTGTTGTAATAGCGGCGCCAAGGATAGCGTGCATTTTTGATACAGCAAATATAAGAAGTATATAAAGACGTAGTTCTGCCTATTCAATTGTTACGAGACCTTTCCTAAGAGTGCAAACATTACATTGGCGACGAGAATAATTGGTGGTCACTGTAAAGTACGAGAACGTTATAGTAAAGGAATTCAGCGTGGAACGAAAGTAGCAAAGTCGTTCACAGTCACAGGGACATTGAGTAACAAAATGTCGACAACGGATTTATTGAAACTTCAGAAAGAATTAGAGGAACGAGAAAGAATCTTAGCGGAAAGAGCGAAGCAACAAGAGCATCAGAGAATCCAGTTGGCGATGGAGAGTTAACAACTAGCAAAAGTGAGAGCGGAATTTGAGACGGCTAGAAGAGAAGAACCACATGGCGCCGGTACCATTGTAAAAGGGATCGTTGGCAATATGTCCGAGTTTTCATTGAAAGAAGATTGGACAAGATGATTCGAAAGATTAACGCACTACTTCTCAGATAACGATGTGTCGAAAGAAAAGTATCGCTTTTTATTACATTAGTGGAAAGTGAAGGTTATGAACTTTTCTGTAATTTATGCACACCGGAAAAGCCGGCAAATCTCACATTGGAACGTCTTGCGGAAATTATGCAAAAGTACCTGCAACCGCAGTTAAGTGTAATATTGCAGCGTTATAAATTCAAAGAATGCAAGCAGATGGAAGGAGAAGACTTTAAGACGTATCTAGCCAAGCTAAAAAAATTATCACACAGCACATTGCTACTTTGGGGAACAGTTGGAGATCCATATTCGAGACCAGTTCGTATGGGAGGACTGGCAGTGAGAAGATCAGGAAGAGATTGCTGGGAGAACAACAGTTGATGTATGCCAAGATGGTGGAGATTTGCATGGACAAGCATGGAGATGGCAATATGTGAAGCGGCAGATATGAGGAATGCGACGAATAACAAAGGAAGCGCACTCAATTTTATGGATAAAAAAAAGAAAATAGTAACCTGTTATTGTTGCGGAAAAAAGAGTCACGTATCGAAAGACTGTCGTTTTAAGAGTTATGCATGTAATGCATGCGGGAAAAAGAGTCATTTAGAGATTGTTTGTAAAAGTAAAAAATAAAGTAAAGAGGAGAAAGGTAATAACCAGAAACAAAAATAAGCGGATGTTAAGACTAAAAATGTATTATAGTTAAGAGTCCGAATCATTATTTAGAAGAGTACAGTAATGTCCGAAAACAGTAATGAGAGCCTAAATAACGTGTTTTATAGTAACGATATAGATGATAGTAAAATGTTCGGTAACATAGAACTACTGAAAGTAAGCCTGAAAGTAGGAAATAAAGCACTAGCGTTCGAAATTTATACAGGATCGCCGATCTCTGCAATATCAAAGAGAGATTTTGATAAGTTTAAGGAAATACAATAATGAAGAAAACTACGCGTAATTTTAGAACACACACAGGGGATTCGATAATCTCTTTCGGTACTTTAAAGGTTAAGATAGGATTTCAGAATAAAAAACGGGAACTTGAATTATTTGTTTTATCAGGTAAAAATGCACCGATTGTAGCTCGAAATTGGCTTCAAGCCCTAGATATTGTTCAATTCAATAAATTGGTAGAAAAGCTGTCAGTTAAAGCAATGAGCGAAGAGCCTAATGACATTTGTAAAAGATCGACTTTAAAATTAAGCACATTAAGAGACAGGATAATAGGCCTGCTGATAGTCTATCGATTGGTAGAGAGGATATTAACGAGTTAGTTGAATTGAAAGAGACGAAGGAACAGACGTATCTAAAAGTAATCGAGGAAGAGGTGCAAGTTGTAGATAGTAAGGTTGTTCGTAGGGAAACAAGTAAAGATGCAATTTTGAGGAGAGATCGAGATTTTGTAATGCGGGGTTGGCCGGATAAAGTAGACGATTGCCTGAAGCCTTTCCATCATTTAGAATTAACATTGGAAGAAGATTGCGTAATGTGGGGATACCGCATTATTATTCCACAATCTTTAAGAGCTGACTTACTAGAAGAACTCCACGGAGCTCATCTCGGGGTGATTAAAATGAAGGCATTAACTAAATCTTATTTTTGGTGGCCTGGTTTAGATAGGGATAACGATCAAAGAGATAACAAAGACATGTAAAAGATGCTTAGAGAGCGCGGACGATCCCCCAAAGGCTTCGTTACATGTAAGTGGCCTCAGGGCCCAAACTATCGCATCTAGATTTTTGCGGGCCGATTAGCGATCATATGTATCTCGTGATAACCAATGCGTACTCGAAATGGATTGATATTAAGGAAATGTGCGATATTTCTTCGGAATCTACAATTAGAGCTTTAAAAGAGTATATATCATAAGCATATGGGGCTGTCACATCAAATTGTTTCTGATAATGGGCCGGCATTTGCGAGCGAGCAGTTCCAAGATTTTGTATTGCGAAATGCTATTAAGCATACGAAAACTGTACCGTCATCCTGCGTCAAACGGGGCGGCTGAGAATGCCGTGCACACTTTTAAAAAGAAGTTTAAAGTATTACTTAAAGATAATACAAGATAGGATGTCTTATGTAAATATTTATTTTATTATATTATCGCTCGACACCACATTGTACGACGGAAAAGACACCAGCCGAATTGCACTTAAACAGACATTTGAGAATGAGACTGGATATTATTAAACCCGATATTAGAAGTAGAGTTGAGCAGAAGCAAAGAGATCAACAACATTTTTTTAAGGGCAATCGTTTAGTTACTTTTGGAGTTAACGACTCCGTGATGACTAAAGATTATAGGACGCAGTCGTGGAGACAAGCAGCAATTGTTAAACAAACGAGCCCGGTTACTTATGATGTTATAATAGAATGGACGTATCTGAAGACGTCACATTGATCAACTGCGGGCATGTAATTTGCATTTATCTAGTATGATCAAAGATTCGGAGCTACCGAAAGACAGTATTGCGCCGGATAGAAATATTTCTGTAACTTAATATAACAATAACAGTAATAAGGAGGCGGCATTATCGACTAATTGTAATGTTAACGACTATAAGATTACTGCGAACGGTAATATAAGCATGCGCCGCCCGGGCGAAACAACTTCGACGAAACCTCGGGGAATCAAGTACTCGCTGAAGTAGGGAGGCGCTTAAGCCGAGTACCGAAGCCTCGGCAGACCTTAGACTTATAAGTAGATTCGTATTTTCTTTTTTTGTTTTGGTTTTTTCAAATTAAGTGTGGAGGAAATTGTAGTGTAGTCGTTATCAATAGATGTAGGAAAGATGCTATAGCATTTTCTTTTCTTTCTGAGCGGCGCTGTGTGAAATGGCGTGATGAGCGTAAGCGAAGGGAAAACGTTTTTCCTGATCATTGTTGTAATGGCGGTGCCAAGGATAGCGTGCATTTTTGATGACAAATATAAGAAGCAGCAAATATAAGAAGTATGTAAAGACTATGTAAGACAGAAGTATGTAGTTCTGTCTATTCAATTGTTGCGAGATCTTTCCTAAGCGTGCAAACATTACAAATAGCACATTAAAGGATGAAGCGCTGCAGTTTGTAGAAGGATTAGAAACCACTGCAGAAAACTATAAGATAGCATGGAAATTGTTGACTAAGTACTACGAAAATTAATACCGAAGACTAATTATTAACAAACTAAAAGAATTGTTTGAAACCACGCCGATAACAAAGGGTAACAGACTAGTAATTAGGCAGTTTGTAATCATATAAGGATGCATGTCAAAGCGTTAGCTGCTTTAAAATTGCCGATAGGACAATTGGACGCGATTTTGATTTACTTATTATTTACCTATTATTTAGCTAGATTATCATACGCAAAAGGAATGGGAAGAACGTATACGCCAAGTTGGGCTGAGCGTGGTACCACAGATGAATGAACTGTTCAAATTTTCAAACTAGAAAATATTATATGTTAGAAATGGTGGAATAAGAAAAATTGGTGTTCGCACAAGCACAACGTGAGGAAGAAGTCCATTCCAATCCGTTAGCGTCTACGTATCAGATTAGAAATGCGAGTATTGCAAGAGCTATCATCGTGTATATAATTGCGAAAGATTACTGAAGTTACCTGTATTATCACGTACTAATGAGATAAGACAATTAAAGCTCTGTCTCAATTGTTTAAGAAAAGGATATTGGAGCAAAGACTACAAGTCATTAGGCTGTAAGATTTATAAGGCAAGGCATAATTTTCTGCTTCATAGAGAACATGAAGAAAGATGGAAATAAAAAACGCACGAGCTAGGAGGATTCTAACAACAGTGTCATTTCCATTAATTGTGCAAAGGCTTCACAGCAAGTTTTATTATTGACAGCAAGAGTACGTATTTAATGCGAAAAGTCGCTAACATAGCTGCAAGGTGCTTCTTGATCCGGGTTCTCAGTCTAATTTAATAACCAAGGTATTAGTTGAGCTACGTTTATCGCCTAACACGGTAAATGTTCCTATTAGTGGACTAAATCAAAACAAGACTCATATTACTCATTGGATAATGCTCGAAATACAATCTCAATATAATATAATAATAAAAGGATGAGGATAGAGTGTTTGATACTGCCAAAAATCACTGGCAAGGGGAACACCAGGTGACGGGGATTTCGATACTTTTTATTGGCTGTTCTTGAGCGAAAAAAAAACTATACGTTTCCGGCCGTTTCAGCTATTGGCTCATAGTTTCGAAGAAATGGATTTTTTAAATAATTATTGTAGTAATTTGTGAAAAACGTACTGTATAAATAGAAATATTATCTTTAAATTTTATTTAATGTTATTAGTTTTAATTACTTTTTAATTGTAATGAAATTTCATGAAATTACATATTAGTATTATAGATAATAATTAAATACTTATTTATGGAATATTTATTATTATCATCGTTATCATCGTCATTGTTGTTATTTACATAAACGCATAAATAAGATTGTTATGAAAACTGTTACAGTTTCTGATGAAATTGGAAATTATGATTAGGAACAAGTCATATAATTGTAATCTTTTGATTAAAATTAATCAATTTATTAATAATAATAGAAAACTAATTGGGTTTTGTAGACGTACATTTTACGGGAATATAAATCATAAAAACAAGAAAAACATAAATATTTATTGCATTGTAAACATCTTACGAATGAATTTTAGAATGAATTTTATTTTAGAATAAAAATTCGATTTTCATCAAAATTGATTCCTAAAAGAAGCTATTTCCATAATGCTAATCAAATCTGCTTTCGGCTAGATATTAAAAAAAGTTATTGTGTTTGCAACAAAAATTCATTTGTAAGATGTTCACAATGCGGTAAATATTTATGTTTTTCTTGTTTTTATGATTTATGTCATCCTATATATTTACAATGTACGTCTATAAAACACGATCAGTTTTCTATTATTATTAATAAATCGATTATAATATTAATCAAAAGAAGATTACAATCATATGACTTATTTGTTCTTAATCATAATTTTCAATTTCCAATTTCATCAGAAATTGTAACAGTTTTTATTACTATCTTATTTATACGTTCATGTGAATAACAACAACGACGATGACAACGATGATAATAATAAATTTTCTAGAAATGTGTGTTTATAAAATACTAGTACGTAATTTCATAAAATTTCATTAAAATAAAGTAATTAAAACTAATAACATTAAATAAAATTTATAAAGATATTGATATTTTTATTTATATAGTACGTTTTTCAAATTATTATATTATAATAATTGTTTAAAAAATCAATTTCTTCGAAACTATGGGCCAATGGCTGAAACGGTCGGACATGTATTTTTTTTTTTTCGCTCAAGAATAGCTTGTATAAAGCGCATTAAAATCCCTGATCCCGTCACCTAGTGTTGTGAGTGCATACCGCAAAGCATTGATCCCACATTTCTGAAAATACTCAGGCATTTGATATTAGCAGACGAGGAATATTACAAACGGGAAACAAATTGTTAATTGGAGCTGGTACATTTTGGCAGATTCTCCAAGACAAACACGTCGATCTGCTTTCAGGACAGCCCCAGGAATCCAAGGTATTTCCTTATTGTCCGTTGGATACTGAACGGACAGATCACTAATGCATATTGCACAAGGCAATAGCAGCACAGTATGTAATTTGATAACAAACGAAGATTTAGTCAGCAATTGGAAAGATTTTGGCAATGAATTGGTGGACATGGAGCTTGCATCAGTATAATAATAGGTGGCGCATCGAGAGTTAGCAGGAGTGGAGATGGAACGACGGACATCTTGTTATTGTGATTGTAACGAACACTCAAGCATTGTAAAATCAGGAAAAATAAAATCCTTGATTAACATATTTACATAAATCCAACTATAGCATAAGTAAAATCTACGAGGCCTTAACAGGTTTCAACATTTAATCTTCCGGAGTCGTACTATAAGCCTTCAGATTGATATAACTTTAGACAAATATATAATTATAATTATAATTATGATAATTGTAATTATTATAACAATTTTAATTGTATTTGTAATATATAATTATAATTGTAATTGTATATTTATTATAATTATTATTATATTTATTATAATCACTATTATTGTATTATATTATAACTATTTAATATATATTACTAACTATTCATATATAAGGTGTAGTAAAAAGAAATCTATTATTTTTGCATTAAATTGAAGGCTTTATTTAGCATAGTTAGAATGATCCGATTTAGATCATGCACCGTTTTGTTCGATAACTTGATGCCATTTTGAAGGTAATTTCATTATGCCTCTCTCATAGAAACCCTCGTCCCTATTGGCAAAAAACTGGGACAGTCGATTTTCACAAGCTTCTCTTGAGGCGAATTTTTCATCAGGAAAATCATTCGCCATAGACAGGAACAGGTGATAATCACTTGGTGCCAGGTCCGGACTATAAGGTGGATGCATAAGAATCTCCCAACCAAGCTCCCGGAGCTTCTGGCGAGTCATTATCGATGTGTGTGGCCTGGCGTTGTCTTGATGGAACACAATTCTCTTCTATTGGCCAAAGCTGGCCGCTTCTGAGCGATTGCTTCTTTCAGACGGTCCAATTGTTGACAGTACAGGTCCGAATTAAGAGTTTGGCCGTAGGGGAGCAGCTCATAGTAGATGATTCCCTGCCAATCCCACCAAACACACAGCAAAACCTTCCTGATCGTCAATCCTGGCTTGGCCGCCGTTTGCGCCGGCTCATCGCGATTCGACCACGACCGTTTTCGCTTGACGTTGTCGTAAGTGACCCACTTTTCATCACCAGTAACCATTCGCTTCAGAAATGGGTCGATTTTGTTGCGATTCAGCAGCGATTCGCAGATGGAAATTCGGTCCATGAGGTTTTTTTGCGTTAACTCGTGTGGCACCCATACATCGAGCTTCTTTTTGTATCCAGCCTTATTTAAATGGTTCCAAACGGTTTTTTGTGCAATGTTTAGCTCCTGGGCAATCGAAACAGTGCTTACATGACGGTCGGACTCGACGATTTCCATTATTTTATCGACATTTTCGACAATTGGCCTTCCAGAGCGTGGTGCATCTTTGACATCAAAATTACCGGAACGGAATCGACGAAACCAAAATTGCGCGATATTGACTGTTACAGTATCAGGACCATAAACACTATTCACATTTTCAGCCGCCTGGCTTGCGTTTTCGCCTTTATCGAAGAAAAACTGTAAAATATGGCGTATTTTCTCTTTGTTGGTGTCCATCTTTGACACGCGCTCAAACAATACTGACTCAAGCAATCACAAAACTGTCTGAGAAGTTTTTTTAGTACGAAATCTTATCTTTCTAACGCCATTTGGCGTAACCCGATCGCACTTATACAACGCGAGATACAGATTACTAAAGCCATCTATTGGAAAAATAATAGATTTCTTTTTACTACACCTAATATATTACTAACAAAGCCTTAAAGAATTGATAATGACGCATATGTACATCGCTTTTTTGCCAGAAGATACTTTGACCACCTACATCTCTGAACCAGCCATAGGATCAAATTGTATTCATTGAGACATTTATTCAGAATGATGAGAGCTATAATAAAAAATTTAGCCAATTCATCCCAAAACCAATTTTCATTAATTTTGTGAGGGATCCTTTAAATTTAAACTGTTTCCAAATAGCTTATGTTAGCAGGATGCTCGTCAGATATATCATTTTAATTTTAAGTTTACAGGAAAAAAAATCTGTTTTAAAATAATATTTTATAAACTAATAAATATCCTGTTCTTTTCTTTCGATGGCAATATGAAGCACGATCTGCATGATGCTCGAAGTGTTGGGAACATATAATAGTTAAACATGAGCAAAATTATATATAGTTTATTTCGTTACATTTATACATTTACAAAAAATAGGAAATCTTACCTTTTTTATGTTAACGTTTTGTTTTCCACATACTGCAATCCACTTAGTTACGATTGTAAAATCTTTCGGAAAATATTTTTTATTGTTTCCGTTAAGCAATTTTGTTTTCCGAAAATAATTGCAATCTTTCACGCAACAAAACATTGCCTATGTAATATCCTATTATAATTAAAGAGTAGAATCCTATTATAATTAAAGAGTAAAAGAGATTCCATTATGCGTTTTGAAATCACATTTCTCCGGACACTTCAAGGATCAGAGCTACCATGTTTATCGTCAAATCATTCGGACGATCTAATTGGCTCCGAGTATGACGTCAAACTTTGACTGCGCAGTGGGTTATCACAAAGTGAACATATCCTTGCCTTCATACCATGGTAAGATTCAAGTAAGAATTACTCGCTCGGTGAGCAAACTACATTTCCAAAACTTATCGAAAAAAAGTGTTGCAATTGTTCTGTCCACGACTGTACAACTGACTGTGTAAAGAAGCTAGTGTCAAAACTGATATCACATAATCATACTCATGCTACTTTTCGTCTTATGAAGCGTCTTATGAAATGGCACCGATAATTACACCAACCGACAAATTTGTTGGAGCCAGTATTTGTCTATTTGTGCGATATACTGAGCCATTAACGAGATACTATTAAAGACTGTCGGCCTTGGGCAAATTTTCGTGAATATCAATGGGGCCTGGAGATAATTGAAGAACGATGATATTACCGACAATTAATACAAATTTTTGATTATTAACATAAATATTCGATAATTTATTATTAAATTCGTGATTTTTTTTATTATATGAATGCTGTATAAATAATTACGCATACTTTTAATATGTATATTACGAGGGTGGTCCCAGAAGTACCCGACCTGACGTACAGATGGCGGTTGTTGTATAAAAAAAATCACTGTAGGGGAAAGCACCAACTTTCTAAAGCTTAACTATGAAGTTTGAAGACGCTACGTTGTTCAGTATTTGTTTGGCAGCCATCAATAGTGGACGATCTCGGTGAATTTGCAAAGATGGAAAAAATTGGTCATCGTTATGTGATACAATACTTTCATTTGAAAGGTCTTAGCCCAACCAATATCAAAGCCGAGCTGGATTCTACTCTGGAGGAGTCTGCTCCTTCGTTTACAACAGTAAAATATTGGGTGGTAGAGTTTAAACGAGGCCGTACGAGCTGCGAAGACGAACATCGCAATGGTCGACCAAGTGAGGTGGCCATTCCAGAAATGGTGAAGAAAATCCACAAAATGGTATTGGGTGACCGTCGATTGAAAGTGCGCGAGCTAGCAGACATGGTAAACATTTCAAAAAGTGCTGTACATCGCATATTGGCTGAAAATTTGGAGATGAGAAAGCTGTGCGCAAGGTGGGTGCCGCGCTTGCTCACAATCGAACAAAAGCAGCGTCGAGAGGATGTTGAGTTAAAGTTCGAATTGCTTCCCCACGCACCCTATTCGCCAGATTTAGCCCCCTCGGATTATTTTCTCTTTCCAAACTTGAAAAAATGGCTCGGTGGTAGAAGATTTACCAACAATGAAGAGGTGGAGTCTGCGGTTAATGGCTATTTTGAGGAGTTCAACGGTTCTTACTATAAACAGGCCATCGAAGCTATTGAACATCGCTGGGAAAAGTGTATCGAGCTAAAAGGAGACTATGTTGAGAAATAAAGATATTTTTTCTCAAATTTTTTGTGTTTTCTTTGTTAGGTTGGGTACTTCTGGGACCACCCTCGTATATAGATATTGCCGAAAAATTACAATTTTTCTCTGCAATTATCATCTCTATTAATAATAAAACTTGAATGATAACATTAAAATCAGAGTTTTAAACAATAATAGAGTATTATCAAGTTCTAAATATATATACATGTCGTAACTTTTTTGAAAAATTAGCCTTTTTACGAAAAGGCTAGCCTTTATGCAAAATGGCGTCTTTTTGCATAAAGGCGAAATCAACGATCATTCCTCAATTAGACTGACGCACTTTAGCCTTTTCGCGAAAAGACTAACTCACAACAACTTTATTGATTAATGATACATGTTAAAAGGCTAATGAAACGTCTAGCACTACGTATGTAGCTACTTCATCTCTTTTTGTTACGTGTAACATATATATATATATACATATACATACAGACAGACACACATTATAATATAGACATATTAGTGAATATTAGAATTATATTTTATGCATTATTATATACACACACATTACAAAACATAAAATATATTTTACGAGGTCTGGCTATTAAATAACGAGACTGCTTATGAAAAAGAGTTTTATTTTAAAAATTATTCTACAATTGAATGCTCCCCTTCAATGTACTCCCCTCCCCTCGCCACACACCGTTCCA
>NW_017305977.1:578329-578554 GCF_001594115.1 Trachymyrmex septentrionalis | reverse complement strand
TTTTTTCCATTGGTCAAAGCAATGCTGGAAGTCTTCTTTTGTAAGAGCATTTAGGAGCTCCGCCGATTTTCGCTTCACCTTTTCCATCGACTCGAACCGGGTTCCTTTTAAGGCAGACTTGATCTTCGGAAACAGGAAAAAGTCACAGGGTGCTAAATCAGGCGAGTACGGCGCGTGTTCGAGCACTGGAGTGCCTCTAGCTAAATAATGCTTCACAGACAGTGA
>NW_017305977.1:574772-577656 GCF_001594115.1 Trachymyrmex septentrionalis | reverse complement strand
TTAATTTAACGAGAAATTTCACATTGATCCGTTGCTCGTGTTTTTCGTCACACATTGTTATCGGCACGAGAAAAAAACAAGTTCGTTTCTAACCTCTATAGAAAAAATACTACTACTGCGACAAAAACGTGTTTTCGTACTGGAATAGTAGACACTTCCAGCTATCCAACGCTGCATTCGTTTCCTACCCTACCCCTCTAGGACGCCTTCTGCGCGCGCAGTCTCGTTATTTAATAACCAGACCTCGTATTTCTAATTCATATCCACTATATTTGTTTAGATGTATTGGAATTTTATGTGCATTTTATAAATATTTTCACACCCCACTGTCTACATGAGTTACAATTTCGCAGTGTGACTGACAGGATTTTCTAACCTCAATAGTCATCAACTTTAACGCTTAATATCTTGATTCGAAGGCCAGAGCGACACTTTTTTCTGCCAGATTTGTTCATTTCGTGCAAAAACGCATCAAATGAGTGTATTTTTATCAAAATTTTAGATGATCGGGATATTCTATAGCTTTTGCGTAAAGCTTAGAATGTAGGCTTTACGATAAAAGGCTAGACATTTCGTTAGCCTTTTTGCAGAAGTTGTATTATTAATTAATAAGGCTGATATGAGTTAGTCTTTTCACGAAAAGGCTAAAGTGCATCTAATTGAAGAACGATCGTTGATTTCGCAAAAAGGCACCGTTTTATATAAAAGCTAGCCTTTTCGTGAAAAGGCTAATTTCTCAAAAAGGCTGCAACATCCTACGAAACTAATAAATCATAAAATTAGTACCGTATTATCAGTTTTCAACTCCCATAGAGCACCGACGTTTGCAGCAATATTGCTACAATGGATATTATTATTATTATTATTATTATTATTATTATTATTATTAGGCGTTAGGAACTCGAAAGCTCATTGCCGCAAATACCAAATCCCGCCACTGTTCCCGTCCCTGAGCCAGATCCCTCCATTTGTGACCCTCGTACCCCATTTCGTTAAGGTCCATTCTAATATTTTCTTTCCATCTACGTCTTGGTCTACCCAATGGTCTTTTCCCATCCGGTTTACCAATTAGTACTTTATATGCAATTCGATTCTCATCCATACGCGCCGCGTGACCTGCCCATCTTAATCGACGCGATTTTATGACATTAATAATATACAATGGATATTACAATGCAATATTTCAGAACCCGATAAAAAAATTTTTATGCATAAATATATATAAATATGTATAAACATACATCAATATTCATAAACATGTATAATTAAAAACAATATAAAGAATGTACAGAGATATAAGAGTCACATATAGCTTTGACGCTATTTATAGTACTTATTATGGTTGGACACATAATATGTGCTGAACTTCCTATGATCACATTACATGCGAAAAGAAAACTCTGTCCGATTACCGGTCTTTAATTGTTACTTTAGGATTAAATGTAAGATTTATGAATATAAGTTTAATTTTTATTTAACTGAAGAAGACTTTGTGAGCCGAAACGTATATACAGAGTGTCTGTCCATAAATGTCCGAGCAAATTATTATTTATTTATTTTGTATAGAAAGAGTCCTTCAATCTGTTAAACATTTATTAATCTATAAATTGCTCGAAATTTTGACCATTGTGTTCAATACAACATTCAACGCGTTTTATAATGTTTCTCATTGTTAACTACAGCATTTCTACTGTAATGCCTTCAACAGCTCAATTGATTTTATGTTGTAAATCTTCTTTATTTTTCAGGAACAGTTGCGTAGACAATGTTTTTAATATGCTCCAAAAGAAAAAATCGCAAGGTATCAAATCCGCAGATCTCGGTGGCCATCGTGTAGAGCCATCAGTACCTAGCCAACAATTAGGGAACCTATTCAACAATTAGAGAACCTATCATTTAAAAAGTTGGCTACAGTACGTGTATTATATGATGGGACCCCAAGTATCACGAAACGGTTTGAATTCCAAACAAAAGTAAAGGAATTCTTAAATAATATAAAATTAGATTCTTTAAAACACTCTATAATATCTGAAAACATAATAGAACATAACACAGTTTTGATTGAGAAAACACAAAAATGTTTGAATTTAATTATCATAAAAGATTAATATTATAAATGATCCATATAAAAGAAAAAAAACGGTATTAATCGCATTAAAGACATTAAACTGCTTAATGCCTTTTACGACATCTTAAAAGAAATCTCTTAAAATATAGATAGATTGAACGAATAAAATGTAATTTCATTAAAAATAGAAAATCTTATATTCTCCTACTAATCATAATTGTAGATATATGTATTCTCAATCATCTATGAGAACTGTAAATATAACATTATATTTCGTCACTGTTGTAACTAAACGAATAGTGTTGTTACATATCGAAAAAAAAAATTTTTTGAGGAAATCTTTTTCACACTATCATATAAGTAATCGTTTTATAGTTCTTTTAGAATCAGAACCTTGACGAATCTGATTTCTACGGATTTATATATATTTTTTATTTAAATAAATCAATCATAAAATCATTCTTACATTATGGGACTAAACGTAATTTTCGCCGTTAAACGAGTAATTTGTTTTGCATTTTTAATTATGGACATGTTTTGAAAAATTGACATGATTCACCATCAATTATCATTAATAAATTGACATGGAATTTTCTTTAATTTGAAATAGTTGTTAAGCAGAAGAGATATGTTCATTTAGTTATACTGAAAAAGGCTCTGTGTAGTCGAAACGTCTATTCATTTATTTATATTTTATATATTGATATTCTTATATTATAATAAGTTAAATTAATATTAAATATTTTAATAAAAAATACCTTATATATATATACGAGTATATATATATATATATATATATATATATATATTGCTCGT
>NW_017305977.1:573143-574641 GCF_001594115.1 Trachymyrmex septentrionalis | reverse complement strand
TATATATATATATATATATATATATATACATATTGCTCGTTTTTTCGTTGGTAATTTAATTATGACGTTTTTTCTTTATATATTTCTTTCTCTCTCGTTTTATTTGATTGTGTAATGCTCATTTCCACCAACGTAGATTAACTTTAATCTCAGTTCAATCTACTCTTCGTCTTTTTCTAAAAATTAGAAAAAGACGAAGAGTAAGTTGAACCAAAGTTGATCTACATTGATTGAAACGGTCATAAGAGTTTTTTATTTAAATAAGAATTTAAGTCGGAAGTTAACAGTATCAAAACATTATGGTTAATCATTGTCTAAAAAAGTTTTAATAATAAAACTAAAGTTCTCTTCATGATGAGATAATAAAAATGCTCTGTCCACTGTTTATCAAAGCACCTTTCGTTTGAGAAAGAGGATGGAGAGATAAAAAGTTAAGATAGTGGTCTGAAAAGGTTGGTTTGTGAAAAACATTAAACTCTAATTTACAATTCAAATTAACGATCGTGATAGCGAGAAAATTCAATGTTTCACCACCAACCTGCAAGGTAAATTGTATTCTCGAGTGTAATGAATTAAAAATACTAAGAAATTCATTAATAAGGCGATTCGAAACCGCAGTATCATTAACATATCTGTAGTAGAAAGGTTCAAAATCAAACCTCTCCAATGCCTCTCTCTCAAGATCTTCCATTACTAAATCAGCAATGATGGGAGACAACAGCGATGGTCCCATGGTCGTCCCAAACTCTTATCTGTAAATTTTGTTATCAAAGGTAAAATATGTTGACTCTAAAATTAACTGCAAGGCTTTCGAAAATGCATTCTTAGAAATGCTACAGGTCCGCAAGATAAAACGCTACCTTTCAGAAACACTTTTTAAAGCGAATTAAATTATTTAAACGAAAAAACTCTTAGACAATCAAGTAAACCTTTAAATATCAATGCTTGACCTTCTCTGTATTTTTTATTTGTATTGCGTCAGACATGATTTGCTCCTTTTTTATCCCTGTGCATTGGCTATTTTGCATGCTACTTTTTGCTGTCGGCACTTATGTTTGGGTGCAATACGTCTGGTATACAGATAAAGGAGTGCGTCTACCAATAATGATGCCGTGGCTACTATTTCTGTAGAAGCAGCAGTGTGGTTGCGCGATTTACATTATATACCATTTCACCTAGACCTCTGTTGACCGTTTGCAGCACATTGCATTGGCTATCCTGTAATTACATTGGGCCTTGGTTTCAAGAGCTATGTAGGCTACAGAATGAGGCAGAGGAAACAAAAAGATGTGACAAAGGAGAACGAGTTCTACCTACAATTACTGCAGCAAGCATTACTTCTAGAGCAACAAGCTATGTCAATGCAGCAAATCCAATCGCAAATGCAGTCACAGATACAGTAGGTCACTGCGTCGTTAGAGTTAGTAAAACAAAAGAGAAAGAAATAGATAAAGAAAAAACGTCATGGTTTACCATTCCTTTCATGTATTTATGAAAA
>NW_017305977.1:572069-573043 GCF_001594115.1 Trachymyrmex septentrionalis | reverse complement strand
ATATATATATATAATACATATATATAAGTTATCTTTCTTTAATCCCAATAAACTCGATAGGATTATTAAAGTTCAAAAAGATTTGCTTGAACATGATTCGGAGAAAAATATAGTCTGCAAAATATGTTATAAAAATTGCAACGCCTCCTATGTAGGACAGACCGGTAGAAAGTTGAATACTAGGATAAAGGAAATGATACTAATAAAAAACTTGGAAATGTATCATTCATTTCAGAACACAAATTACAATTCAATCACTAATTTGATTTTAAAAACACTAAAATATTAAATAATGAAAGATATTTGGGGAAAAGAGTAGTTCCGCACGAACGGCGACGGTATATTATTTAAGGGGTATGGCCACCCTAGTGGGCAGCTATAAATTAAAGCTAAAAGCAAAATTCAAATAAACAAAATAAATGGCGAAAAAGAGTCGTCGCATAATATATATAATTAAAGATAACAGTCAAAGATACATAAATTAAATAAAAAGTACAACGGCGTATATTAAAATATAAAACAAACAAGTTTCGGCTGCTGGATTGAGCCCTCCTCAGATGTAAAAAGAATATAATATAAAAGATATAAAAAGAACATAAAAGAATACAACAGAGAAAGATAATAATAAATCGATAACATTCAGTGACGCAACATTTTTAACGCGCGGAAATCAGCAAATGTGATGGATCTCGACGTAGCTTAATGTTGTATGTGCGATAGGGCAATCAAACCGATGTTAAGAGACATAGTCAAGTGCTGACTGAAAAACGGAAAAGGAAGGGAACTCATAAAAGACAAGTAAACTAAAAAACTTTAAAACTTAAAATCAAAACACGCCGCAGATAAGAAGCCAAGTGCTCACTCACCAACGCATCCGAACAGGAAATGAAAATCGCCGCAATGCATGACAAGTGTGAAAATCCCTGACAATGATAGGGATGTAATCGTCGAAGTCAGACATGTCAACATCGCAC
>NW_017305977.1:569332-570155 GCF_001594115.1 Trachymyrmex septentrionalis | reverse complement strand
GAAATCATAGGACTGGGCGAATTATTAGTTGGAAAGGAAGAAGGGTCGACTACGTACGGAGCTGGGTTAACAAGAGAGTCGCGCCCCAAAAATTCAAAGGAATTCCCCGAAGCTGAATTGACTGGTTTATGGACAGAGTCGAGACTGTATTGAATGGGCACGATCCCAACGATGGATCGCTTAAACTTTTTATTTATTAGCCATCGGAGCTTGGAATCGAGCCTCTCACTTTCTTTGGTAAAAAAGCGACTCCTCCTATCTAAGGGCATTCTCAGTGTGCCACTCTCAATCCCCTGATAAGGCATATCTACCGATAATAAACAAAGTCTGACTTTCGATCTTGTCGACCCATCTCCTCTCTCAGTGCGTCGCGTGCCGTCTTAGCGAGCGGTCGGTGTCATGTGCGATGTTGACATGTCTGACTTCGACGATTACATCCCTATCATTGTCAGGGATTTTCACACTTGTCATGCATTGCGGCGATTTTCATTTCCTGTTCGGATGCGTTGGTGAGTGAGCACTTGGCTTCTTATCTGCGGCGTGTTTTGATTTTAAGTTTTAAAGTTTTTTAGTTTACTTGTCTTTTATGAGTTCCCTTCCTTTTCCGTTTTTCAGTCAGCACTTGACTATGTCTCTTAACATCGGTTTGATTGCCCTATCGCACATACAACATTAAGCTACGTCGAGATCCATCACATTTGCTGATTTCCGCGCGTTAAAAATGTTGCGTCACTGAATGTTATCGATTTATTATTATCTTTCTCTGTTGTATTCTTTTATGTTCTTTTTATATCTTTTATATTATATTATTTTTACATCTGAA
>NW_017305977.1:568048-569232 GCF_001594115.1 Trachymyrmex septentrionalis | reverse complement strand
CTTTTTACATCTGAGGAGGGCTCAATCCAGCAGCCGAAACTTGTTTGTTTTATATTTTAATATACGCCGTTGTACTTTTTATTTAATTTATGTATCTTTGACTGTTATCTTTAATTATATATATTATGCGACGACTCTTTTTCGCCATTTATTTTGTTTATTTTGTTTATACATAAAGAGTCTTTATACCGTTGTTATTCAAAATTCAAATATTTTTGTAATTTAAAAAATAATTTAACATAAAATCAAGTTAAAGCACTGATTAGCACATATATTAAAATCCATAAAAACTTTTTTTGTATTTTTTTGCATCCAAAATGAAGCCACTACTAGTTTTTTCAAAACAACGTTTTTCAAATTGTTCACACATCAAGTATATCGTTGCCATAGCAATGATATGAGCTTCGCAACCAAGATCGAGATTATCGTTGCTATAGCAATGATATCAGCGTCGTGACGTTCGTCATTGTGATTTTTTACGGAAAGCGGACGTTATATTATCGCTAAGTATAAAAAAAAACTTTACAAATAAACTACTGATTTTACATTTAAATATTTGTGTATGTACTACTCGTATAATACGTATTAAAATATAATATACAATACGTTATTAATTGATGATGCATTGCAATTTATTTAAATAATTATTATTGAAATGTTTAGCATTTGTATAATGACAAAAAGTATTCGAGAAGAAAGAAAATACTTTTTTTTTAATTTTATTTTTAAAAATTAAATATTATTTGGCGAGAAATGAGTCATTGAATTGATGTCGAATCAATATCGATACGATGATTTTAACACTAATTTGACGTCAATTCGACATTTAATTGATGATCATCTCTTGTTGGATAATTATTTATTCATAAAGTATAAAATAGACTGTATGTTTCTTAAAATTATACCAAAAAGATATGTATTAATTATAGAAAATATATCATTTGGCAAATAAGCGAAAATTAAAAGTTCTATTGTTTGGATGCTCAAAAAGTATTCGTACAATCGAGAAATTTAGTTTATAATATCATAAATACATGCGAAGCTCATTTGTATATGTTAGAACAGAATAGAATGAATATATTCATTGTATAAAATTGCTAATTAATGTTTATTTTCTACAAATAAGACTTTTTTTATAAAAAATTTCCTTGTACTTTTTGCTCTTATTATGTATATGTTATCAT
>NW_017305977.1:563164-567948 GCF_001594115.1 Trachymyrmex septentrionalis | reverse complement strand
ACATAAAAAAAATTATTAAATATATATTATATTATAATATTGCTGCAATATTGTATTGCAATATTTTTAAAAGCGGACATTTTTACCGTTGTTCCAATGTTGCAGCAACGTTGCAGCAACATTTTGCAATGTAGTTATCTTGCAAAGAAAGATTTCTGCAACATTGCTGCAATTTTTCTGTGCTAAATGGACTCTTAATCACTTAAATTTTAACAGTCACGCGAACTTATATAAGCGCCGACCATCTTTAATAGTATCGTCGATGACTGAACTCAGACAAACATATGACACTGGCAAAAAACCATGCATTATTTGACCAACCGAAAATATCAGTTGCACCAATACTCGAAATGTACAGTCAATGCATCCTAACTGAAATCACTATGAGTGCAAAAACGAAATGCAAATTATCAAATACAGATTTTATTAACATTACAATTGAATGTATTGGAGATTACACGATTCAATCTATTTTTGTATTTATTATTTACTCGTATTATTATAGATACGTTTTTATGGCATTTGTATATGATAGCTTTATATGCATCAGCGCATACTAGTGCATCCTAAAGATCCTCTCAGAGTCTGGTCACCTGAAGTAGTCGCCATTTTTCATCAAAATTGTGTGAGAGTGAAAAATAGTGCTATCTCACTTCTCTCATTTCTGTTTCACAGTAGCACTGTAAGTTGCAACTCTATAGGGACGTTCTATATAAGCTTCATAGTTTTTGACGAACAAATATTCTGGCACGTTTGGACGATTAGCGATTACGATTAAAATTTTAAAAACGTAAAGATTTAATAAATGTCTACAAATTCCCATAAGTTTCTTCATGGTTCCTATAATAAAGTTCTTCTAAAGAAGTCTTTCTAGAGACTACTTTTGTAGGAGTTTGTATAATTACCTATAGAATTTGTGCAGCATGCATAGGTATACGTAAGACATTTATATAAATGCAAATAGATTAGTATAGGTACCCACAGGAATGTGGACAAATGCATAAGAACTAAAGATCTATAAAATACTACAATTTACAGTAGCATGTAGGCATACATAAAAAAAAAAGTTGTCCTATAGGGATTGAAAATGCCTATAGGCTACCATAGAATGATGTATGCATATCTCCTCTATTCTGTGTGCATCTGTTTCTATATATCAAAGTGTAGTATCCTACAGGCTTTTAGTTCTCATGAGGCATCTGTTTTTATATGTATCTATACTAACTTGAGAGAATTATTCGTAACTCCCAAAAACTGTAAACTACAATAATAATTAATAAACAATATTAAGAATCTTTATTTTAGAATGCATATGTGAGAAACACAATCAATACGAGAAATTTTAAATGCCTATTACGATCGAAGCTGGATCTTCATTGCTTAAAATAATTCAATCTTGAATTACTAATATATTTAGCATATTATAAATATATTAATATATTGAAAAACTGTTAATAAATTTATTGCGAAAAATATTACCTTGGTCGGGACTTGAACCCGGATCTCTTGTATTCCGTACGAGCGTCCTAAGCCATTAGACCCTCGGTGGTTTCGGGACCTACGGAATACAAGAGATCCGGGTTCAAGTCCCGGCCGAGGTAATATTTTTCGCAATAAATTTATTAACAGTTTTTCAATATATTAACATCTTTATAATATGATGCTTGATTGTAGTGTCAAATTATTAAAAATTGCTTGTCAATTTAGTGATTACTAGAGTAGTTTAATTGTGTTTATAGTCCGGAAAAACAATTCGGCGCGCAGTTTGAAAAGACTACAATATGGTATATATGCAAGTACATATACAGTATATATTAGTAATTCAAGATTAAATTATTTTAAGCAATGAAGATCCAGCTTCGATCGTAATAGGCATTTTTAATTTTTCGTAATAGTTAATAAACGAGATACGTTTTATGTCGGAAAAAATCCTGACTATCCTAAAGAAAATATATAATTATAACTTTTTTGAATCACCAAACACACTTTATTTATCACGTGACATTCAGTTTTTGGAAAAATGGAAAAATTATCTTAGATTTTCACGTGGAATTACACCAGTCGACTGTTACAGCATTTTGTGCACACACTCTAATGTATATTATAGGGACTATACAGAGTATCTCAAAATATTTGTGACTATTTTAGGACTATAGAGAAGTTCAAAATATTTGGAACTATTTTTGTGTGCAGACAAGATTGAACTGATCCGAAAGGTCTTCTATTATATTATTTTGCAATTTTCGCAATTTTTACCCAATGAGCAGAATTTATAAAATCGACGCATAAGACAACTTTAAGATATCTTTAAGTGTTTTTTTAAAGAACATCTTTAAAAAATATATCATAAAGAACTCTGAAAAATATCTTAAAGTTGTCTTATGTATCGATTTTACCCACTTATTCGGCAATCTTTTGAAAATAATATCTCGTTAACTATTGTGAAAATTGCAAAATGATACAGGAATTTTCTATTCAATTTAGTCTACTTTATCTACACATGAAAATAGTCCCAAATATGGAATATCCTATATATCATTTAGATCCGATTGTATCAACGTGCCCATTATTCTTTTTCCCTGCTATCCTATAAGAGCCTCTTTTCATAGACTCATCATAGGTGCGTATGTAAAACCTTGAAGAAAAATTTCATATTATCCTATAAATATATGCTGCGTAAATCCTATAAGTTCCTATACAAGCTCCTACAGGAACCTCTACAGGAACCCCTGAAAAAACCTATGGTAAATTGCAGCATGATAGGAGCCTTCTCCCATGGGGATCTCGAATTTACCACGGATATCCATGGTTAAGCAAACGCAGGAAAATTCCCCATAAGAATTTATAGCAGAGAGATATCATAAATATTACAACAGCAAGTCTATGACCATGCATCATACAGTTAAACATAATGTATTTTTATTATGCATTTAAATGTAATGGATAAAAAACAAATTGGATCAATTACAAATCGAGAAGAAGGTGGCCAGACTCTGATTAGAGAGTTTCTAGTGCATCCCAGCCGAAATCGCTATTAATTATAACGATCGTGCACTAATGCATACTAGTGCATACTACTGCATCCCAATATTCAATTGTTCGAAGAGCAAGCTATTGACTTGAACACTGCCATTATAAAAAATTCTATTTTGAATAAAAAAAAAAGTTATTTAATTGAATAAAAAAGTTAAAAAT
Source organism: Trachymyrmex septentrionalis (assembly GCF_001594115.1). Taxonomy (NCBI): domain Eukaryota; kingdom Metazoa; phylum Arthropoda; class Insecta; order Hymenoptera; family Formicidae; genus Trachymyrmex; species Trachymyrmex septentrionalis. The sequence goes on along the minus strand of NW_017305977.1, from coordinate 564,753 downwards.
AACATTTTTCTAACATTTTTTAAATGTAAATTTTTGTCTCAAAATTTTAGAATTGCATTGTGCATAAATGTTTTTATAAATATTTAATCTATTAATTTTTAAATTCTTAATTTTTTTCTTAGACTCTCGATTCGCATAAAAAGATTATTTCAAGAATATAATATCATACAAACCTCGAATTTAGTTCTTACAGAATATAATTTCTCAATACTTTACACTACATACTTTGCGCTACGATCGAAGCGTCGCTGAATATCCATTTCACGATCGTTCCGGGGTACGCAGATGTCTTGCAACAGCATATCAGTGAGACCGATGATCTTATCTCGACGTAGCGTCAGGTTTATTACTTTGCAGCTAACGCCGAGTACCGACAGAAACAGCGAGAATTTCTCGATGAACGTTTCGAGATCCTTTGTTATGAAGCAATCGACTAAACCGCAAAATGTGAATGAATAAAGTAGAAAATTCATTACGATAGAATAAATGATGTACGCCCAATATTTGATAAATTTCAAGTTAATGGGTCGCCAGTATCCGGTATATGTTAATAGCGCGAACGATAACGGAAGAGTGTGCATGATTGTTAACTCTTAAAAGTCTGAGGAAAGGTTTCGAAGATCTTATATAAGTCTCGATAAAAAAATATTTCTTGCAAGACAATTAGTTCTGAAGATGTTATTATATTGCAGTTTCCTGCATTTCCTCGTGTCAGCGTTTCATACCGCTTTCCTTATTCTCTCTTATTTAGGAATTACTTTGACTTGCGACTTACAGATAATTCATGCATAAATAAGTTTTGTTAATCGTTTCATGAAACACTACTTACAATTCTACAAAGACTATCTATACGCTATAAAGACACAATTATTAAGTTCCATCTTATTCCATCTTATTTAAAAATGAATGTTTGTATGAATTTGTTTCCTATGTCATCGTCGTGATCGATAAGCGAGTCTTAGATCTCATCTCTGACATAAAATACATTCTTCTAATTTATATGTTTTAATTACTTCTGGGACTTTCAATTATCCGTCAGCTTTGCATTTTTAATAAATTTAAACTTGAATTACAAGAATACATTAAAGTGATGTGACAATTGCCAATTTTTTATTAAATTAATGATGACATTGTGTGCGAAAGACAAAAGACTTCTAGGTGGAATAATATAACGATGATAGCTCCGTTATTGTGAGTAAAGTAAGTCGCGTTCGATTATCCATTAATATATAATAAATGCAGCAAGGGGTAAAGTGTGCACCTTGGAGAGGCCGATACACATCTGTCTAGCTGTTTTTTTTTCTATACTAAGCAAGAATTTGCTCTTCCTTTTTTCTAGAAATTTTGCGGAATCATAAGGTCTGTTCTTTTCATTTTCTTACTACACCGTTTATATTTTCTCTTATTGTCTTCTCCAATACAGAAAGAAAAAGGAAAAAGATGAGTCGTGCATAAAGTTCATCTGAAAAGAACAGATCTCTTTTTCTATCGTCATTTTCAACGTAGCACAATCAATTCGTCAAAATGAGTCCTTCGAACTTTTTTGGAAAAATTTTGATTGTATATTACAAGCTAAGGTTTTATCTACG
>NW_017305977.1:552873-563064 GCF_001594115.1 Trachymyrmex septentrionalis | reverse complement strand
ATATATGTTATATTACCATCTTATATATAGCAAGGACTCCTATTATGAAATACCAAGTTCCTATTGGTTAATTGTAGAAGTCTATGAACAGAATTTAAAAAAATAATTTTGAAAGGAATTTAGTAAATTTTAAGTTAATGTTATGCAAAATTTAATTCAAATTCTATTTTTGAAAGAAGTGTAAAAAGTGAACAAATTGCAAAGTCAAAAAATTGCGCTTTTAATATGAGATGCCCCGAGAAATCGATAATAAAACGCAAAGTAAGTACATTAGTATTGCAATTGAAAAACTTTATGTAATGTTTCTAAAATACAAACACAGCCAGTGTGCGCGCAAAATGCGATGCATCCTCCGGGACTCATCTTCAGGTAGTTGAAACCAAGCATCACAAAAACAGTCATTCAATGTTCATTCCGGTTGTCCTTTTTATTATTATACAATATGATTTAGCAACGATTTTCGCTATGACATTAGGAGCATAGGTTACTTCATATTATAAATACTCTGAATGTCTCATATTAAAATTTCCACGCCTTACAGTTTTACGATCATCAAATCTAACTTTTAAATTAATAATCTTATTTAAGCAACATATCCCGTATTTTTCTATTAGTTACACGATCTTACTCTATCACTATAAGAAGAATTTATTGTCTTATAATAAATATTTACTTTTATGTATGCTTTTAGCAGTCCGTGGTGATCCATATTAGCGAGCGTACATAACAAGCGATACACAATGTCCGTCAATGTCTTACACATCTGCATTCCACCTAACTTTGTATATTCTGATGGTTTTTCATTCTTATGGACACGATTTTTTGAATAATTTACACTTACTTTTTGAACTTTTTCAAGAGATATGAAACACATTTGACTGTTCAATCGTATGCGAATAATGTCGAGTTCTACATCAAGACTCACCCGAACTGTAATTATGCGAACATTTCCGTTAATCATTTTTGTACTACCGTTTTTTTTGATATGTTAATATCTGAAGAGGGCTCAATCCGGTAGCCGAAACTTGTAATTTTTAATTTTATTTTTGCTTTATATTTTATCTCTTGTTAATTGTAATATAGTCTTCGTGTAATTTTTAAAGAAATGTGTCGACTCTTACTTTGCCCTTTATTTAGTATTATTTATAATAAACAAGATTTAAAGGCTCATCTTAATGAAACTTGAAGACATCCAAATTCTAAAATCTTTTTTAACGACTACAAGCATAATCTAATAATAAATTTTCTATTATATAATTTTCAATCCATGAGAAATAAATTCATGGTGGAATCAATAGATAGTGTTTATTAGTTTAGCAAAAACACTGCTATCTCATATCAGGCCCCTTTTATAATAAGGGGCTTTCCTCTATATAAATTGTCTATGTTATGTTGTTATAAATAACATTAAAGATAGTAATAAATAAGAAATGTAAGTAGTGTAAAATTATGATTACATAATTAATTACCCGGAAAAAATTTTGTTTCCAAATTGGTATCAAATTTCAACGAAATTAACTGTCAAACCAGAGCCTACTGTGCCCCGCTGATGAAAATGTAAAGCTTATCGAAGCGTCAAAAACAAATAAAGAGTTTTAACGCTTCTTAAATACTTTATCGGATTTTTATTGACTTTTAAGCGTGAGCTACAATAAATTGCAAACTTCATCGCCAGTTGTAATACTTCGCAACAGCCAATCAAAAGCATCAATAGTAATTAGTGATGCTTCTGATTGGCTGTCATGAAGCATTGCGACTGGCGACGGTGTGTTGGTAACTTATTGTAGACCACGCTTTAGTTTCGAATATCCATACATTCCCGAATTCTCTCCAAACGCTCCGCAAAGTGTACCCAAAACACATGTGTCTCATTTCTCATATGTTTTAAATATCTTTTTTTCATTAACGTTTCCCAAACATTCCACAAAAAATGCAGAAACGTACCACTTCCTAAACACTTCATGAATAATTCGTCTACGCTTTCTAAATGTAAAAAGTACACGGAGCATTCAAATATGCTTCGTGTACACTTCCAGAATATAGAAATAAAAAATTTCTTTTAAAACGGAGCGTCATTGAACTGTACAGCAAATGTAAAGTCGTTGAGCAATTCACGGCATCTTCCAGAGATGCATAGCGAGTTAAATTTCTTGAACGTAAAAAATCACATAGATAGGATAAAAGATATTTATAACATTGAAAGATTTTTCAGTTGTGTTCTAATTAAATAATTTCTTTGAAGTGAGCCCTAAGATTCTAAGATAAAAACATATCTTTTATAGATGTTTACCGAATAAAATATACTTTAAAATATTATCATTTGCTTACCATCCAGACAGCCATCTACGTTCTAACTACATTAGAACGATATCGCAAACGTGAATAGAGTCAAGATATTCGAGACGCGTGAGGTACAGAGTATTTCTTCAGAATCTATCATGTCCGCGATTTCTCATCCCGTAGACTTTCGCAGGAAGCTTCTAGTAATATACCGTAGTTATTTTAAGATGTATGAGTATGTCTTCACTATATCTCCAGTATATTTCTACACATTGAGAGAAAAAAATGATTAAAAGTACGTAGAATCATACATCTATTATTATCAAGATTTGGAAATTGGTAGCAAAATTAGATTATTACAAAATAATATGAAAAACATATTATTAATAGTTTAAACAAAATAATTGGTAATTGTGACCAAACAATCCCTTTTATATAACAAAAAGATTACAGAGTTATATCTTAACGAAAAAAAAAATTTTTTTTGTTATTTATTACTTTTGATTTTTCCAATTCAATTTATTATTTTCTATTTTGCATACCTATATTCTGTCTTATTAATTACAATTAAATTATTGAAAAACGCATCGCATCGAGAAAATTTGAATCTACGATCCCTAGAACAGTAACCTAATACATTTACGCTGAGCTAATCGCATGTTTGTGATCAAGTCTCTGCCAACGTTACTTATACTTCCTACTGTAACCAAGTTTTTAATTTTATTCCTCTAATGACAGTTTAATATTATTAATATTTGAGGAGATTACATGAAAATAAAATAATACCCTGGTATTAACTTAGTTAGGAAATTGTAATGCGATTATTTTCAGTCTCGAAAGATCGAGCATGTTTCGCCTTGTGCGATCTGAGTGTTGCATGTTTTATTTTTGAGCATAAGTGTGACCGGCTTTGACTGTTATATAATTCTTATTCTTGCAGTTTTTTTTTAAGAAAAATGTTAAATTATTATTTATATAAATGTGGTCAAATATACTATTACTATAGTATTGCAAAACATTTAGTGCAAATAATTACTTTTACAATTTTCTTTTTAGTTTTTATATAATACGCATAGTAAATTTGTAGTTAGAAGTACAGTCAAATGTGCTATTAATATAGTCACACACACTATTTGAAAATAAATGATTTTTCCATTTTTGAAATTATATTTTTTAGTTATTGTTAACACATATATATATAATAAACGAACGTTGAAAAAATGGTTATATTTATTATAATTATGATTGCAATTATAATATAAAAATGATTATTTTATTTGCCATACGTATTTTCATATTTTACTATATTAATATTTTAAATTATCATAATTTATAGTACAATTTTTGTCCGGTTTTATAGAACTATACATATAAGGTTATTGTTACTAACATTATAGCAATAATAACTATAAAAATGATGCTCTTAACCATAATTATTTTACCATACATGCAATTATAGTCATAAATACGATATACTTTTCTCTCAGTGCAGTATCTGCATATCATAGTGATATCTCTAGTATGTCATGTATGCATGCATATATGCACATACATACATATATACATATATGGAGCATTCCATCCCAAGTGTGTCACGCGTGAACTTTTAGATTTTTGATTTGGCTGAAATTGTAATATATTGTAGTACTCATCGGAAGAAGCTGCCATGATTTTTTCCAAATTTTTTTATCAACACAGTCATGAAATATGAATTTTGAAAAAAATAATTTCTCTAATAATAAACTCTAATAATATACTATAGAAAAGATAACCAAGAAAAAATGGAAGATCTTTTCTGGGTTATAAGTGCAATGCTTATAGAAATGAAATGAAGGTAGCGTTGGTTCTGCATTTTATGTTGTGAGTTTGTTTTGAAAATATGACAGATGTACCACGAGATATACCGAAAGAATAATTTATAGACGTCTTGGGTATAATCAATATGATAACAATATATTCAGCATCAGAATCAAAGTTTAATTATTATATTTGATATATCTTGACAATATACAAGAAATAATATTTTACTGAGACGTTACATTAACGTTTCTGGTTTATTCGGTATAATCACAGTACATTTAGTATGAATATTGAATGTTAGCATGTTATTATCTGCTATCTGGGCGAGGACCTCGATTACATTTCGTTCACGTTCGTCTAAGAACTCGACGATGCTCGGTTTACGTTCTGTATACGACCTAATGATGGTCCATTTATTCAGTGAACATTTTGCTTGTGCTTGCCGAAGTACTTACCTGCGCTTTATTTCCGCTTCTTACAAGTTTCGTTTACGTTTCCGTTACTCCTCCCTTATACTTCCTTTACACTGCAATTAACGTTTTATTGACATTCGCTTTACATTTTATTTTCATCACGGCCGTATGCAATACAATGAAAACCATATTATGTGTCCTGTTAGGACGTGCATGGTAAACTATATACTGTAGCAAGGCGATTTTTTTCTTACAAGAAGCGAGTTCATCTCATGGCGGGATCGCATATGACAGATTTTGCTCAATTTTTATTGACAATTTGCTATCAGATTTTATGCTAGCAAACTTTGTTTGATTTTTGTCATTAATTTGTTATGTCAGCAAGATTTATTCGGTTTTTGCCGATAATTTCATTAAGTTATGTCGTTAAGTTATGTATAATTTTTATTCGGCTTCTATTGACAACTCGCCGTCAAGTTAGATCAGCAAAATTTGCTCGACTTTTATCGTCAACTTTTTTTAGATTTTTTGTAAACTTTTATGAAAATCGCTACGAGCATAAATAGCACGCACTGATCAAGCTAAAGTTTAGTTCTGCATTCAGACTTTAAAGTGGATTGATTTTATATTGACTATTTGAGAGTCGTTTTTAATTTCATATTTAAAAAATAGAACTTCGCGAGTTACTCACCAAATTTTTCGTCGTTGCTGGCAACTTGAATAAAAAATTAGTTGCTGCCGACTATCTGGCAACGTTGTCATATAATGGCAAAAAAAATTATTCCATTTTCGGAAATTTTGTGGGTGAATGCTCCAGCACATTAGTGTGCATTATACACAAACTAGGGCATTGCGGTGGTGACGAAAGACTGAAAAATATAATCGCTCGTCATCTAGAAATACGCGAGTGTTTTGGTCATGAGAAGAATGACGCAGGAGGTCACGTAACGACACACTGGACTAAGAGGTAAGCAGTAATAATTTCTAAAATAAAATCTAATATATTATATATTAGCATTAAAAATTTACTTTATAATATTTATTTCATAGAACCGAACTGTATTACAGGACGAGCGATACCGCATCGCAGGGGACGTCCAGTAGGACGACTTAGTTTAAGGCGACGTCACTCTGTGAGAAAAGAAGAGGAGGGAGTAAGTTTTAAGTACCACCGAGTAAATTTTGGAGAAATAAATATTAACTAAACATTTATAGAAATCTCGATTATTAAAACATTTTATTTTTTTCTAGGAAGAGCATAGAACCGAAAAATAATGTTCCATCTTTGCGTGACATTCCTGTTATTGTAATTGATAAGTATCTTACAAATAACCGAGAAATCTAGTTCATATAATATATAATAGATGTAATGCGATAAAGAATAAAATCAATTTTGTTTTAGATGATGATGATGATGACGATAATAATGAATGGTGATTTGAGTCCGTCTGATTCAATTCGAGCTGGTCTCTTCAGGTTTCACCATTTCCATAACGTATAAGTTCTTAAAAAAAAAAGAAGTTAGTCGAATATAGAGAGTTAGTTATATACAGAGTGTTCAAAAAATAATAATAATAACAAAAATTACTTTTTAGCGCAGAAAATCGAACAAGAGCGGGAAAAAGTAACGCAAAAAGAAGATGTGGAGGCTGGAGAGAAGGAGGAGGAAGAGGAGGAAGAGGAAGAGGAAGAGGAGGAGGAGGATGAGGAGGAGGATAATGAGAACATTGATGATGACAATGTCGATGAGATCATCGATGATGATATAATGATGATGATGTTGATAATAATGTTGCTGGTAATGAAGAGCAGGACATCATAAATGTTGAGGGTAGCATTGATGACAACAGCGACGATGAGGAGGAGGAAGAAGAAATACGTGACAAGGAAGAAATAGGGAGGCAATAGAGAAAAAAGATGAAAATATTACGCGCCTCTTAAAAGTGAAGGCAATAATATTTTTACTTTTTATTTTAAATTTGTTTGTTGCTCGAGATACTTAAGCAGATATTTGTATCAGATATTTCGTACTCCCCTGTTCCTATGTCGCCGGAATATTAAAATTTATAGAAAAGAAAAACATTATCCTCCTACGCACAATCATATAAACAGCTGTAGGTGAATTATCTTGCTATGCTAATGTTATGACTAGTACTATAAGTTTCTGATTTAATATATATAGCAATGTTATCAGATTAATAAGGTTTGTTTAACTTTTTTATAGTACAAACTGGCGATAGTGCTGACCATTCTACGCCGCGGTTGCTTCTACATCGCAATATGCAAGGGAAGAAAACGCTCCCTTGGAAGAAGAATCCTCGCAAAATTTTGAGGACTCCATCGACGATAAACATCAACAGCAGCAGCAGCAACGGCAACAGGCGCATCATCATCAGGAGGAAAATAATCATTACCGGCAAGATCATCATTGTCAGCAGGAGGTTAGAGATAACTTTGCTTTTATTGAATTAAGGGCGGAAAACTCGCGTCGATTTAGAATTTTATACGATACTAGAGAGGAAGGCAACTTTCGCGATACGTCCGTCACTCAAGGTACTGAACAAACTATCGTTTGTTGGATAGAAAGCGCGTTCTGTGAAATTCGGGCGTATACGCTACATTCGTGCGAACTGAACGATTACGTAGGATTATCAAGTCTGCGGATCTAATGCATATTCCGACTAGTCTATCGTTTCGACCAGCACGCGACTTAACTCACAAGAATAAATGGCAACGTGAGCTGGCGCAAAGAGCTAAAGGATTCGAAATCGCAGAAAATTTTACCGTGCGCGTTTTCAAAGTCTCGGTGGCGTCAATCTAATCGATTAACTCGCGAAGATGTAGCCAAACACTCGATTTTGCAAATAAACAACACAGACAATTTATATTTTCCCCGTTCGTCCGTAGGCGTGGCACGCGTAGGCAATTATACGGGAGAACTGCAAGAAAGATGGGAATCCGTGAGATACTAGAGTTCTTCGTTACAGCGTAAGCTAGTCGAAACGAAATTCTCTGCGAAATCGAGCAATTCCAACGAATTCTCGCTTCCGAAAATAATGCAATTATGATATATAATTTCAGTACTTTCGATCAAGACGAGAATCCGATGTATGACAGCTGCGCGTTACTTTCCTCCCTAGGTCTCGAATCCTTGTGTCGTTTAAATATAATGTATTACGAAAGTTTGCGACATTATAATCCTATATTAAATTAAAAGCCGCTGCCAGTTCTCGCGGGGGATATTGCGTAGCGTGCAACGTGAGCTTTCGTAACGACAGAAGTCGATGATGACAACAAAATACCCACACTGCTACGCCATCCCGTCTTGCGAATGCCCCGACGTTAAGTTGATTAAGTGCGATTCGTGCGTTCGCGTCTTCTTTGAACGTTCGTGTTTTGAACATCATCAAGCACAAGGATCATATAATCAATCCCTCGCAAGCGTTTGCAAATCCATTAAGATTTGCAACGGTTACTTGCGATTGGTTAATTCAAAATCGACACGATTGCGACGTAATTTATTGCAAAACTTGTCATTCATTACAGTCTTTGAATCATTTGTGTTAATGCGGCCTCTTTGTCGTAAGCCTCAGTAGAAAGCCTCAGTAGAAAAGAGATTCTGAAAAGGGTACTATAGCACCGCAAGAAAAAAATCCGCAAACAAATAGGAATAACAATCGAAGACACAAACGAGTGTGTTAAGAGATCGTGTCGCATTCGTGTTTTATGATTTCGAAACGCGACGAGACGCTCGAAGGAATGGAGAACGTAAAAATTCATGTTCCAACTCTCTGCGTCGCGAAAAAAAAAATTTGCGAAGCATGCGCGGAAATAAAGACCATGTCATTACGATATTGTTGATGTGAAGATATGCGCGAATTCATATTTAGTAGAGATTCTGTAAAAGAATTTGTCGATTTCACGACGCGAGAACATCTAAATATTTTTAAAAAATCATCTATATCGCGCATAATGCTAAAGCATTTGACGCTCAGTTTATTTTAAAGTACCTTGTTGAAAAGTCAGGAAGAAATAATAGAAAGTAACGTAAAACATACGAAAGTAAGGAAGAACTTCGGGTGATTTAGAACGGGACGGAAATGATCATTATGACAATTAATCGTACAAAATTTATTGATAATTTAAATTATACATCTATGCGTTTATCCAATTTACCCAAGGCTTTCGGGCTGCGGCATACTTTAAGTAAAGGTTTTTTCCTCATTTGTTTAATACGCTGCAAAATCAAAATTATATTGGACTAATATCTAACACTCGATATTATTCGCCCGAACAAATAAAACCTGAGGAACACTAGCGTTTTATGGTTTGGCACAAGGAAATGTCGCAATCGAATTTCGTTTTTTATTTCAAAGAAGAAATAGTAAAATATTGTCAGAATGACATAGATATCCTTCAACGTGCGTGCATGGCGTTCAAAAAAATTTTTAGAACGCGGAGACGTGTGTCCGTTCATAGAATGCACAACTATCGCTTCCACGTGTAAAAAACTTTTTCGCAAAAACTTTTAACGCAAGGAAGAAATAGGAATCATTCCACTGGGCGGATATAGATACAAAGACAATCACTCCCACACAAAGCACTACAGTGGTTAGTATGGATGAAGCGTGAGCTCAGACATCTTATAATCAATGCAGGGCGAGGCCGCGAGTATCGAATTGACAGTACGTCCGTCGACGGATATTACGAAGTCGAATCAACGAACGAGACGTTACGTTACAATTTCATGGTTGTTTTTGGCACGATTGTCCCAACTTGTTACCAAATCAATCGTGAAAGGAAACTTACGTCCGGGGCGTCACGCGAAGATACAATCGCTCGATACGAACGAACTCTCGCAATGACATGGCGTCTTCGACAATATATATAGGGTGATGAAAAAATAGAAATGTGAATTTGCACGAAAAAAGCACGAGAATCGCAAGATGCACAATTTTCTCGAAAATCATCCGATCCTAATCAATCTTCCTCTCAACTCTCACGAGGCATTCTTTGGTGGCTGTACGGAAAATATCGTAACCCGATACGAAGTTACGGGTACGGAGAAAATCGTTATGTAGACATGTGTTCTCTGTATCCGTACGTATTGAAAACGGGTTCTTTTTCGTTCGGCCAGCCTACGATTTATATCGGAGAAATATTCGGAGTTAATTGGCATATCCAATCCGAATTTTAATCTTGATTCTGTCGAGGATATCATTCGGTGCACAATACTTCTTCCACGCGATCTTTTTCACCCTATACTCCCATACTGCGTACAAGGTAAATTGTTGTTCGGGCTGTGTCGTAGTTGCTGCGAAACGTTCTTGCAGATCGAGTGTACTCACGCTCTCTCCGCCGATCATGAATTCGTAGGTGCACGAGTATTCTGCGAATTACGCAAAACCCTCGACAAAAGTTATCTTGTGACGAGTGTGAGCGAAATATGGCAATTTACAGTCACACGGTTCGATCCTTGTACAAGCAAAGTAGTTTGTTTGCCGAATATATCAACAGTTTTTTTAAATTAAAGCAGCAAGCTAGCAGATGGCCGAGCAAATGCCTGGATAATGAGAATAAGAAATAGTACTTTCGGTAAGAATACGAAGAAACTGAGGATATTGTTCTCGATAGAAATAATATCATCCGAAATCCTGGTTTATAGTCGGTCGCGAAGCTTTGAAATCTTGAATTCTTT